>NW_019525133.1:1946321-1974062 GCF_002814215.2 Seriola lalandi dorsalis | reverse complement strand
GTGTGTGTGTGTGTGTGTGTGTGTGTGTTAGGGTCAGTTTGAGGCCAGTTCATTTTCCTGTTTCTCCAGATCATAAAAGCTTAGATATAAACTCAAGAATGTGAAAATTGTAACAATAACTCAGTCTGAGTGTGGATGAATACAGTTATCTAGAAAACATCTACTGTTTGTCTTTTAGAGAAAACCAAACAGTAACAAAGTACAGAAAAAACTGCGAAATCGGCTTCAAATTATTCATTCCAGTGAAAGTTCCCCTTTGAAAATGATCTTGCTCTTTGAAATCCAAACTACTTTTTTTTTTTCTTTTGGAATGATGGGTATTGCAAAATTGAATTACACATAGTCCTTTCTCTTCTCTCTCTGTCTCTTAAGTGGACTCCAGTACATGGAGCAAGAAGACAGTGCCTGAAAACACAGAAGAAAAACAGGAACATGGCTGTTCCACAGAACCTTTGGATAAAACCTGTTCCTATCATTCACGAGCGAAGGTCGACTGTGTGGAAGGAACACCCGAAACTCTCAGCCTCAAAGTAGGAGCCGCATTTCTGTACAGTTTAAAAAAAAAAAATTGCTTGTCTTTTAAGAAATATACTGCTCAATATGAACAAATACTGTAAAGTGCCCCAAAATAAGCCTGACTTTGAATATGCAGGATTATTAGTATCCTTGGAAATATCAATTTGGCAAAAAAAAAAGAGAAGTCTCAGCCAAGGTTCACTCACTGAAAGTTTTAGGTAGCTTTTAGGCACATCTCATAGCATTCATCAGTGGATGGAGTCTGCTCGGTTGTCATGGAGATAGTGTAGGTGTTATCACCTAACCCGAGTATAAATTGGGTCACAAGAAACAGGTGGGGAAATCATTCAAGGATGACCACAATCTTCATGACAACTGAGCAAACCTTTTTTTGCCCCATCTTTTCAGGACAGTTTTATACTATTTAACGCTAGAATAGAAAATCACAAAAACAAGTTGTTCATTTTTCCTATTGATAACATTACCATTAATGTTATCAATAGGTTCAAGTTTCTGGTGACGAATTGATTTCACAATTTCTACTTGTTCCACTGCTGCTGATCTGTCAAAGTCTAGTAATATGAAATAATCAGTGCAGCAACTGAATGCAAATAAAACAAATAGTGGCTCCACAAAGTACAGAGCCAAGACTGGCAACATAAAGGTCATTAAAGGAGTCAAGAAAGACAGTGAACAGCTGTTTTATACACAGTGCAACCACACAGGGTTTATGATCAGATGTGGAAAAGAGCAGCGTATGTGCCATATGGAACCTTTAAAACCTTAGGGATGATATGTTAGACTATTTCAATCATGGTTTCCCACACAGAGAATCTTAATGTGTTCACTGTTGGAATAGAGATTATCACAACAGCAGTGTCATCTCTCGAGGGGTGATTTTTTCACTCGGAGAGATTTTTTTTTGCCTTAGTTAGTGTTTGACACAGCCTCTGCCAATCAGAGGGGGAATTAAAAAAAATCTTTAATAATTACAGGATTTCCTCTGTGTTTTCTTTTCCTTTTCCTTTTTTATTTTATTCTAGTTTTTCTTTCTATCTTGTTAGTTTCACAAGTTTTCTGTCAGCGTGAGGGGTAAAGAACCAGTGAGGTTTCTGGGGCTTTCTAAAGGATTCAGATTCCCCTTGTGGGTAAAGCTCTCTTACCTTTATCCCCACTAAAGCTGAGCATGGTATTACCATGTTGCCTACACCTCCTAGCTATTACAAGGCTGTGAAAAGGATTCTCCAAGGTTAAGGAATAGATTAAGGATATTTTCAGAATAGATTCTAACCCAGTGGAGATTTTTTTTCTCTTTCCTCTGGATTAGAGACTATGAGTTATACTGTATTCTTCCCACCAACAAGCAGCTTACTGTATTTATCCGTCTCCCTACCCCAGGAGGCTTTGGAGCTCTTCAGGCCAGACTTCATCAGCCGATCTCAGGGTCGGGTGAGGAGGTTGGAGCAGAGGGCCAGGAGAAGGAGAGCGCTGCAGGACTCCAATCCGGACCTAGTGCAGGGCCTCAGGGAGGATCGGGGCAAACAAAAGGGGAACTGCACCACACCAGATCCACTTAGCGGTAAGTACAGCTGAATAACTCTGAAACCTGGAAAAGCAGTAGTAAGCCATTGAGTGGAATATGTCACTCCTTCGTCAGAGGTCAATGAATCAAAAGGTTTCGGTCTTGCTGTCAGACCACAATAATTACAGTAACACAAAAATAACTGTAGATCACATGATATAAAGTCCTGGAATTTGTGGAAGTGGTGAAGGGTGATCAACCCTGATGACAACAGGATTCGAATCACAGCCTGGCACTTTGACATCAGACAGTCTCCGAGGAGTCAATCCGAAACAAGCCCTCAACTTTCACATCACTATTTTTACAATATTTCCCATTTGTTGTTACGTGACTTCTGTAAAAACCCAACTGAAGCCAAACCAACAGATATCAAACCCTTAATTGTTGAGGAAGTTCATCCACTGAGTGTAGCTTACTGGAGACAAGCAGCCATTTAAATTTAGAAGGAACTTTGTCTCAAATAATTCACTCTAACCTCAGCAACCTTAGCTTACTCTGGGGAGGGAGGGAGGGGTGATTTTAGATATTATTCCCCATATAGTGTAGTGGTTTTTATCCAACTTTGCTCTCTGCTGGCCGTTCTCGAGTACTGCAGATCAGTTAAAGCATGTTTTTCCCTAAAGCTCTTCATGCAGGACACACACACACACAAGTTGAGACCAGTGCGCCTAGAATATAATGACCCTTCCCTATATCAGCTGTATAAAGTAAAAAAAATGCAACCAAATACATTTATACATAATGTCATAGCAGAAAAAAAGAAAAGATCATGAAAATGAATTCATAAGATTAGATCAAGCATAAAACAGAGGCATGCCTAAATGAAGAAAATGGGACCCAGACATGATGTAAAGTGCAGCATACTGATCATGCAAACATGTTTAAATGCTAAATGTCTTGTCTAAACCAGCATTTATCAAAAATGGCACAAAAAAATGCCTGTAATTCTGTGGCTGTCACTAAAAATGTAGTAAACAACCAAGTAATATAATAATACTGTCCTCCTGCATCACCAGGTATCTAACTTAGTGTTTTTCAGAAATGTCGTGACATTGTTTGATATTCATAAAGGTGTAGTTTATGATTTCTGTGCAGAAAGTGCTGATATATGCTCAGTCAGAGTCTTGTTTATCTTCGTCTCATACTGAAGCTGCCAGACTTACAAACTCTGACAAGGCTTTGTTCAGCTGAAGTGAGCACACACCACGTCCAACATTTCTCTCAGCAGCTTTAACTCAACTGTTTGATTCTCCACCGTGCACTTTAGGAGAATATGACATTTTGAAAAGCTACACAGGGGATTTGATAGATTCTGGTTATACATGTATGTGCGTTATATGTGTATGTTCTTCACATATTCATCATAGCAGATTGTTTATAGCAATTTGTCTTTGCAGTCTAAGTCCAACTGTCCTGGATACCTGACTGCTCAACCCTTTCGTAAAATATTAATAAAGAAGGGAGGCCTAACACCTCAGGTCATCAAAGCACTCCAACTAAACCTTGGAAGGTCATGGAGAAGTCGTGGAATTAGGAACCTTGAAAAGCTCACACTGGTCTCTGACTGACGTCTGAAGTCTAATTATGAACAAAGAGTTCTGGTGCTGTTGACCTAAGAGCAGCGGTCAGGCAACTCACTTCAGTTTGTGGGAGACAGAATAGTCAGACTTCACAGGACTGGATATGTTTATGTGTGGCATATATGTGTGCTTGAAATGCTTCCATGTGTGTGTGCTTGTGTACACACACATGGACACATATCACATGTGTTTTATATATAGCATGTGTGCTAATAATCAAGTGCCGAACTGTCTGAAAAAGAGATCACACACAGGCGTTGTGTTGATTTACATATTCAAGATTCATTTACATTTTAATTCTTTGTTATTCCAATGTGTTTGCGTGTGTGTGTCTGTGCGTGTGTGTGTGTGTCCTAGATAACCTTTTCAAGCCTAGAGAGAGGTCTATATCAGGCAGAGAGATGCAGCTGAGGTCCAGACGGTGAGTTCTCCAGACCAAACCCACGTCACATGATGTCACTCTGTCTCTCCTCGCTCTTTGTTTTTTTGGGGGTTTTTTTGTTTGTTTTTTTTTTATTCAGCACAATCCATCAAGCTTGTCATATCTGCCATGCATGCAGGTTTGTGCACAAACACGATGAACATGCACACACCCACATACTGTATGAATACAATAGATGTTTGATGCCCAATCGCTCGACAGGACATTTGAGCTACCCTCTGTATACCTTATCTCTTTATTTTCTCTCTTTCCTTATCTGGAAAGGCACACCTGATCAGACGATGGCTGCTCATTGTAATTTTTTTCAAAAGCGACACTATCTGACTTGGAGGATCTCTTAACAAATTGGCTGTAGTTGTGGGAGTGAAAAAGGAGTCTGTGTCAGACCTGTTTATCAGTGGATCCAGGTTTTTGCCGGCTGTGGTCCCACTAGATAATACCTTGTCTCTAGTATGCCAATCCGTTGGCATAGCTCAGCCACCCTCAGACTTCTGATACCGTATTCCCCTGCCCTGTTTGAATTTGCCTTTTTTTGTGTCTGTAGGATTTACAGCAAGCTGCCAGAGGTGACAAAGAAAAAGGAGGAGGAGAAAAAGAGGGCTATATCACAAACCAACAGATTGCGAGCAGAGGTCTTCAAAAAGGTTTGTTTTTTTTTTTTACGTTCAAAATGTTGTTTACTGTACATGAAAACTGTTAACGTCAAATGTAGTTCAATAGAGTTAATAAAACAGACGAACGTGCACCAAAAGAATACGTGATGAGGAGAGTTTTTGGAGGTGAAGATGTCTGTCACTGTGGCCTTGTCACACTCATTTGTCACCCAGGAGGTGGGCAGTGTGTAGGTACAACAGTTTATTTTCTTTTTACTTACTTCTCAGTGAAAAGTTATATTACAGTTAGAGTTTACACAGCACACAGACAGTAAGACTACACACTGTTCACTGAACTAAGCTGAGCACAGTCATCTTATAACTGTGGGTGAGGATGAGAGATGTTCACAGTGGGTGTTTACACGGTATACTTTACAGCAACAATATTTTATTGTATCTCTGTATACACATTTTAGTGTTTTTTGAAGATCATTTATAGACAACATCAGTGCAAACTACAAGAGAAAAACAAATATCCACATTTATATACCTGAACACAACAGCAATATTTTTTCACAGTGACAGGTGAATATGTTGATTATTTTTTATTGCTATTGACGATGTCCTTAGTACTTGTAATTAAAGCTAGACAGCATTCTTATTATGAACAAATGAAGCATGAAAGTCATATAAGCATCGTTCACAAGGATAAAATGAAACGTGGTTTGATTGTTGTCCAGCAGAGGTCACTGTTTGACTGCCAAAACTGCAGACTCTGTCATTTATAACACTGGACTATCAAGATCTGCATTCAACATTGGGCTCTATTCACCTTCCTTAAAATCTATATGAAATGTGTTATTTTTCAATGTCTGGTGTTTTATTCAAAACCAGATCAGAAAACATGAAGCTTCTTATGACTCATGCCACAACTAAACCTTTACTCCATCACTACTGAGCCCATTTCACTCCCTATATCACTGTGTAATTTTGGCTTTCAGCAAGGTAGAAACCAAAGCTCCCACAGTAATGACTCATATTACTTAGGCTATTTAGGCCCCTGCTGCCATAATACATAGAGTCTGTTTTAACAGGCAGCATTCACGTCCTCCAACAGTGAAAAATGAATGATATATTTAGGACATGCAGTGTCAGACAGATCCATTCAGCTTCACTTGTGGGTGAGCCTTCATTCACTCTCCCATTATAACCTAACCACAACAATGAATTTGCTGTCAGTCAGGTGACATGTGACAAATGTGAAGAGATGTTTCCAATGTCTTACAGATAATTACACAGTCATGGGAGCTTCAAACAGCGTGTGTGTGTGAGAGAGAGGGAGTGTATGTGTGTGTGAGAGTTTTTACCAAGATGTTTTTCAAGATGATGTAAAGCTGATTGGCCTCTCTCTCTCTCTCGTTTGCCAGTGTTTAGGTAAACTGGGACATCATGATAAATTTATCTTATGCAAAATGCTTTGAACAGAACATCAGGGTTGTATGGTTTACTGACACAGCCAGCAACTACAGAGCATAATATTGTGTCAAATGGCTCTGCAAGAGAATATTTTATTTCTTGGGGGAAATGGAGCAGGCAGAACTGTTAAGATGCCAGCGTGACCTTGAGACCTCTCAAACGAAGCTATTAGCCGGGCTCAACCACAGTGAGATTGGGCAGAAAAGGGAGTGTGTCGCTCCCAGATAAACACTGAGTTGTGTGTGGTTTAGGGGTCTCATTTTTTGTCAGAAAGTGTCCAGCATACACACATAGAGAAGTGGAGCCCAGAAAAGACTCACAGTAGGGTGCGATAGCGCAGGATAGAGGGTGGGTGGTTTTGAATGCTGGCTGAAATGAAATTCCAGCTGTTGGGTAGTCTTGTGAGAGGAGGGTGATTGCATAGCAGGGTGCTTGGTCAGATAACAAGTTAGAATTATTCGCCCTACCTGGGCTTTACCACCTCAGGGGTGAGGCTGGTGGAAATGAAAGCCAGTTTAGCAGCGGGAGTCGCTCCTGTGTGATGCAGAGCTGCTCTTAATAGATTGGAGGAAGGGAGGTCTGAGTGTAGATAGATGTGTTTTTGATCTGACAAGTTATCAATACCATTGTTGTTTCTCTTGTTTCGCAGAGGCTTCTGGATCAGATCCTGCAAAGATAAACGAAAGAAACCGAAAGGCAGAAGGGGATCACTTGCTATTATATCAACCCCTTCTCCTCCATTGACAGTATATTAAAAGTGACTTTGTATTTAATGCAGTTGCTGTAATTATCTATGCAAAATCTTTGTTATGCTTGTGTATATGTATTCATATTAATAAGACTCTCTTTCTGTTAAATTACCTCTTCCATCTTTGCCCTTTGCAGCCTGATCGCTTTATTGCAAAAGAATGCAACAAAAGATGGGGAAAAAATGAGATTTTGCGGAACAAGCTTTTGTAAACAGCAAAGAATCAATATAGTGGTGATAAATCACATCTCACCACTTTCTAATAAGGTACCCTTTACAAAGCGTTTATGAGTTTAAACTAAGGGCTTTATTTATTTATTTATTATCATTAACAACTCAATAACGTGTGTAACTGCAGACTTGATGCTGATTGAAATGTGATACTCACAAGTATCTATAAATGGATTACCAAATTCATAACTGCATTCACAACCCGGCAACCCAAATGTTGAATGATCAATAAAGCATTAGTAAATTATGTTTTAACCATTAATAAAGCTGTTAGTTAGAGCTAATAAGCCCTTTATAACACATGTCTTATGAGAGAGCTTGTGTCTACTCATGCCACAATGGCAGATAATGACAAAACAAGCAATGTTCTTGACCAACATTATGCTATAAAAGTATTCTATAGATGAAAATTGTGTATGATGTTCAGGGCGTATGCTGTAGAGTTAATTAAATGTTGTGTGCAGACATTGACAAAGACCAGCCTTGTCACCTACAAACGATATACTCATAATTAAAAAATGAGAAGGGTTTGACAGCGGAAATATTAAAGCAATGAAATTTCAATCTGTCTTCCCTGCTCACATTAACACCCAGTGATTAAATGCAATACAGATTTATCATATATTTCTTTCCTAATGGTTTGATTCCTTATCTGTAATATCATCTTCGTCTAATGCATGTCAAGTATCTCGAAATGAAACAAGAGAATTCCAAGGACATTCAGTGTTGACGCAGTGTCATTTTCCAGGAAATTGAGTCTCTGTGCTTTGTGCAAAGCACCTTGATTCTGTCATTGGTACAGTACTGTAAAGGAGAGAGGCAAGAGAAGGGAGAACCATGTTTCGTCATTGGCCTCACATCTGCCTCGAGGCCTCTGGAACCTCCCATCCGGAACAGTAGAATTCCAAGCTAATCGAACTCAGGAGACACGCAGCGCCTGTGAAAGGGGCCTTTGTCGCAGAGCTCCAAACCAGAGATGACATTGTAATAAGAGAGAAGACTTCTGAGCACAGCTTGGGACCACAGTCCACATATAGCCTGTAAAGGTGACTGACATCTCTGTGGCATTTAAGTGGAGCCTGCTGGGATGAGGAGAGAACAGGGGAAGGGCATGTGCCGCAGGTCTGTATAAATACACACTGTATAAATACATACTGTTGTGGCAGACTTTTGGTGAGTGGATTGCTCTGGAGTAAACACTGACAGTGCTTTAAACCCTGAATAAAATTATGTATTAATTGTTGAATAAAGGATGAGTTTTATCCTGCCGCTGTATTTCATTTTCTACTAAGATGAAAGTGATTGACAATGTACTCCAAACTTGTGCCATCCAGTATGATGGTGCAACATACAGTATATACTGTGGCAAAAAAGTATATACATATATATGTTATGTACTGACTTCACTGATGCCTATGTTACCAGCATGACTATTTAAAAGAGTAATCCACATGGGAGAGCTGCTGTCCTGCCATGTAGGCTGGTTCCACACGGTGAGCACAGACTGACAGGCAGATGTATTCGAGGAGAGGGGCTTCTGTCAGTCAGCCTCTGTCTCTCTGAGGCATCATGTGTCTGTATGTCACATTGCTATCTCCGCATAATGTGGACTATGTGCTCTGAGGCCCCACTGACTGGCTTCCCAATGGCCTTGACAGAGTTAGATGCCCGGAGGGCAAGGCTGATATGTCTGTCTTAGAAAGCAGAGCAGTGGCTGAGCTCACGAGGCTAATTGTGTAAACCCAAGCAGGGCCACTGGTTATAAGTGTTTAGTCATTAGTCATTTCACTGGCACACATTTTATCTGAACATCTAGCCTCAAGACTAGCATCGGCCTTGTGTTCTAGGATTTTCACTGTAACATTAAGACAAATAGACTTCCCAGTTAAAATCTACTATATTCACTGTGTGTGGGCCTTGAATTTGGCATTACAGACGAATCTGTGGGTGAGCAACAGGCACAGACAAAACAGAATTATTCAACAGTTACAAGTGAACAACAGAAAACAGAGGTTTTTCAGGGCGTATATTTTAGTAAAACTCTTCAGAGACAAAAAGAAAATACACAGGTACAATATGACACTGGGATTTTAAGGACATAACTCACTCAAAGTCAGCTCTGGCAAAGTAATGCATTTTTTTTTCATTTTCTTGCAGTTTGTAGCCTCAGTGGAGATGTAGAGTGAACTCACGCCTGCGCAAAGACATCTGTGACTCTTTTGCCTGCAGCGTACACACACTAAAAAAGATTAGACTAAACCAGACCAGGTACCCTGTGCAAAACGCAGATGGGGCCTGGGTGATGACAGTTCGTCCATGTATATGTGTGTGTATGTGTGTGTTTGTGTCTGGAGACAAATAGAGAGAGAAAAAGGAGAATGATCCCAGGGGTGTTTCAAAATGAGGGGTGACTCACCATTTTGATTGCTGAGTACATTTTCTAATAAATAATATTCACACTGGAACTGAATAATGAAGTGTTTTTATTTCATCTTAACATTACTCAAAACAAATGCATGTTGTGAAGACAAGCAAAGTGAAAAATACAGCTTAATTTCAAATCTTAGCTCAAAGTTTTCTCAGAGAAATCTCTTGCAGGAACTTGCAATTCAACAGGTGAAAAGGTTAATATTCTCTTTTAAATGTCAGTTTGTAATCCCATCAGCATACATGCACAGATTTCATTCCACAAAACTAATCACAGTGTTTCATAATATATTTTTGCTCAAATTTACACCCCAAGCAATGCCATACTCAAACTAAGGCCCTGCCCTTTTCACAGCTTTTTAAAATTTTTTATCTCGGTTGGTTGTGCTTCTGAGGCTCATCCACCATAGTTTAGAAAGAGGGACACAGGGGACTGAAATAAGAGAAGATCAAAGTTCTCATCTACTGTATGATACATTTGATTTTTTATTTGACAAATGACATTTAATCATTTGCTATTTAGAGAAAATGTTTGGTTTCCAGCTGGACCACAAGGACAGACCACATGGCTGAGTGAATGATGTAGTTATACCATTGGTCATCCAAATGCTGTATGACTGAGTGACAAGGCATTGGCCGGCTGCTAGTGTTGGAGTTTCCCTATTGGTTGTTACTTTTCTAAAATGATTTTGTGTAAACAAGTAGTATTACAGTTTTACAGACTTTTCAGACCCCGTTTTCCAAAAACTGGTGGTGCCACGTTTATTAAATGTCTCAATGGAGGTGATTAGGACCGAATTTACAAAATGTGAAATCGAGGAGACATTGACACAAAATGTGACCCTTTTGCTTTATTAACAAAAATAGTGCGAATTACAATATTAGTTAATGGAATAAAATAAAAAATAATACAAATTAAATTATTTATATATAAACGCCAAGTGGTGTTTATTGATGTGTGGTGGCGTTCATGGACCAGGTGGTGGCGCCATACCGTAATTAAAGGTGGCGATTAGAATGGCGTTTACAATACTTTAAAAATGCGGCGAAATTGAGACGAAATGTGACCCTTTTGTCTCGGACGACATCTTTGGTTCTGGGGGCATATTTTATTCACCCATCCGCATTACGGGAATAAAATGCAAAGCTGTCGGTTCAGGCGGAGTCTGAGACAGCTACGGACATATCTAGCGACTTTTTGGACAAACCAAACTTTCCATAGAGGAACGTCGCCATTTTACTACATGAGCAAGGTTAGACCGGTTAGACTTCCCCTGGCTGTGCTAACAGGCCTTTGTGCTGACTGCACTGCAGCTGACATTAACGAGCTTCTAACTTTATCTCTGAGTTATCATTTTACAAGTGAATATAGCCGAAACCACAGCACAGCCGTTGACGTTAACTTATGTCTGTGGAGGGTTTGTCAGACGTTGTTACAGTTAAAAAATCAGGATTTTAGCAGTGCAAGGAAATGGCTTGGAAGTTAAAATTTTGCCTTAATGGGACGGTCAATATTTTATATTTGCTCAATTGCCTGACATCAGAAAATGAAAACCATGTAACTGAGAACAGCTTTATCGGGAATTCGGCTGTATTAAAACACAGTATGTAAGCAAGGGCAGGAGCAGAGCAGCAAACGGATAATTAAAGGACTGAAACCGGCTGGCATTACGCATACAGCTTGAACGCAAACTGGATTGGGGTGTAGTTGTCCGACTCTAGGACCCAGCGGACCCTGAAGCGCACATGGCAAAGTGTGGCTGCTCTGGTACTAGAGGGGATGGTAAGTCCGCTTCACTACTCCCCAACACCCTCTCATTCTGTCTTTTCTACAGCTCCCTGCCATACCCCTCACATGAGCAACACACCCACACACAAACATTTAGTCAACACACGCATTTGTACGATTTTCCCCAGACCGTTGCCCGCCAGAGGTCTGGTGTTGTGAGGAAAAGTTTTTGACAGCTTCTTCCTCGGAGTGACAACCTGCCGCATCTCGTTGGAGTCTTGTGGTGAAGCCTTTTTTTTTTCTTTCTTTCTTTCTTTCTTTTTTTTTTTTTTTTTTTTAAGTCATCCCTCACCAGACTACTGTGAAGTGCTTTGATCTGTATCTAAATCTCGTCACCTGTGAGAAGTGTCTGGTCCTGCTGCATTACTAACGCAGTCTGACCGGAGCGTTTCCCCACACCGAGAGCCCCATCATGAGAACCTGGAGGCGGCGGAGGAACTTTGCCTTTCTGATCCTCGCTCTCCGCTTCTGGTGCCTGTCCACGGCGACAGGAAATGCTGACAACACGGTTTACAACATACAAGGCGGTAAGTAAGACCAGACATTACTGTTTAACATTTCTGTCATTAATCACTTGGCTTATTTTCATGTAATGCTGCAGATGTGAAAGCATAATATTGTATACTGAACATGATTTTTAGATGGTTTTGTCTGGATTTCATCCATGTTTCATCAGGATACATACAGTGTGAGTAGCTCTTTGCTTACAGTAGGGTTACCTTGCAGTTTATAGATATTTCAATGAGTTAAAGGACTAATATTCCTAATTTTCATAGATGGGACACATATGGTCTCACACATTTTTTTTTTTTTTACATTGCTATCATCTTATAGCTCTTTTCAATGTCATGCTGTGCATTTCACACTTGAGGCAGCCAGAAGGGAAATTGAGTTTGCTTTTTTAGATCCATCTTTCTGCTCAGATGGAACAATAAAGGGAAGTCTGGCTGTTGTCAGAATGGACAGATGAGTTTAACATCCAGCAGGATACAGCTTTATCTTTAGGTTGTAAACATGAAACCAAACAGGATGTTATTTTTGTTCAGCTGCTAAATTTAATCTGCTGAATGAATTAACCAATGATAAGCGGGTATTGTGTGTATGGGACAGAGCACGTGCCAGTGTAAAAATGTTTGTTTGTGTGTTAATTTGTGTGTGTGGATGTGAGAATAGTAGCAAGATAGCCCTGCAAAGATAAAGGCAGAAAACAAAATACATCTTTACAGATTCACACAAGTCAGGCTCCAGTAAGCTCCAGATATTACAAAGATAAAAAAACAGCTCTAAATAAATGATCTCTTAATCTCAAGTGATTCAAATACATACAGTGCCTCTGTGAAGTGTACTTCTGAAACAACACTGCATGTCATCATCACATTTAGAGGGAACCATAGGTCCTGGTCCTGGACCTCACAGGTCCTGAGAAGAGGAGAATTCATTGTAGCCAACAAAAGTTAAATGCAGTGCAGGACCACCCTTTTTTCTTCTTTTTTTAATGCCTATACTGTTTGTTACAGATTTGGTGCTAACAAATATGAAGCTTAAGGGTGCATCATTAATAGTCCCCCACACATTCTAGCAAATCTTCCCTACAAATTACCCATGCTGGCAGAGGGGTGGAAAGATGCAGTCCAGGAGATGTTTACAGCACGCATCATCTAAATGTGTGGTCATTAAAGCTCTCACTCAGAGGGTTAGCTGATGTATGAATGCAGGGAGTAAAAATAGTGTTAAGGCGTAGTGTGAGTATTGAAATAGGGCAGTATGTACCAGCTCTTTGATGTCAGCAGGATATTGACTTCAGCCTCTCTCTGAAATTTTTGTCATAGCCTACCTCCACCTTCATGGAGACCACACTACAGTGTGTTCATTATGGTATAGTTGAGAGCCAGTGTTCAGGGATATTGACTGAAGGTAGTGAGTGTAAAACAAACATTTTTTTCCACTTCAGAAATTCTATAGTTATTTTGTTAATGATGGTGAGGTAGAAAGATAGGAATACAGATATGGAAAATTGTAAATAGGAAAGATAGATAGGAAAAATTGTTCCAGGCATATTCATTTGAACTGCATTTATGATCTAGCTTGCACGCTAACTGTAGCACATACAGGTGGATTGGTATAACATGTCATTCAGAAATGGAGTTAAAAAAAAAAAAGAGTACTATATGCAGGGATCCTAACTTGATTCTCCTCCCAAGAAAATGTCAGCATCAGTAATTTCAGCAAATGTCCAAAACAACATATATTTACATTAAAGTGACAAATTCTCCAATGGTTGGTGGAATTATGACTCTCTCTCCATGGGTAGCACAGGAGGAAATAGTGTGACACTGGTATAGAGCCGGTGTAGAGGTGTGCATGATTTAGATGGGTTAACAAAATGTTGGACTTTGACACAAGAGACTGCTGTTTTCTTCCAGTTTCCTCCCGTCCTTTTTAAGTTATTTTTAAACCCAAACCATGAATTATCCCTAACCCTAACCAAGTTGTTTTTGTGTCTGAACCTCACCAAACCTTAACCATAGTGATGTCAGATCAAGACACTGTGATTTGTTACAGTGGAGGAGGAGGCACTGTCAAAAGGTTTTCATCCTGCAGACATCAGTCATTCTGATTTCAAATCATATTTGTCGTTTAATTCGAAGGACTTGTTACCTGATTTTGAAGTAACAAATTATATAGTAGAAAGATAAATATACACATATGCAGAACAGAGTATCAGGTATTGCCAGGGAGTTATAGGCAGCCTAGAGTGTATGTTGAGTGTAAAGTGGTAGGTATCCATTTGGCAAAGACAGCCTGGCTTAACGGTGTCCTAAATCTGGCATGACTGGTTGCCTCACTATAGCCAGATTTGTGGTGCGTGCCCTGCCAGAATCAACCAAACTTGGGCCGATGCCATGAGGGGACACTTGCCCAAAGTTAGCATGAGCGCTGCTAACTGAGCCCAAATCAGCCCAAGTCTGCACCCTCAAAAACTCCAAATCTGGCAGCCATATATGGACCAGAGCCGACTGACAGTCCTCCAGTGCCAGCATACCTCTGAGTGTGCCAACACTCAGCTGCAATTGGTTACCTGGATAGAGTTCAAAATTTGTGTTGTGTTAGCAGTTACTGAAGTAAGTGATGCATCAGATAATAAGGACTTTCTCTGGAGGGATTTTTGGTAGTGTCATGTTGCGTATATTCTGGCCTTGAAGCCAGTAATATTGACTTCTGTGTGTTTCTCCAAGAAAAAATTCAACAAGTGAAAGCACTGTAAAAGTTAGCAGGTAGTTTTCATTGAGGGAATGAAATTCTCATCATAGACTATTAAATGCACTTCATCCCAAAACGCATAGTCAGTTGAGTACTGCAGAGGAAAATAAGGCCATTTAGAGAGTCCATGGCGTTGTAGCACCAATGTGTGCCATAATAATTCAATAATTCCCTCTGTCATGGTCTGACTCCCATTGCCTGAAACTCAAAAGAGAATGTCCCTGACACCTATTCTCTTATTTTAAAGAATCAAAAAGAATATTTGAAATGATCAAACTATTGACTGACACCGTCTTGACTATTTGAGTAGTAACACATTTTTTGGTTAAAGCCGAGAGAACTGCTTCTGTAAATATGTTGTTGTAATTAAATTTTGCAAAAATAGTCGAACCAATCTACAAAGTTGAAGTCAGGTGATCAGTAGCTGGCCATATGCTCATTAGGGTTCAAAAAATGTTTATATTTATGACTGGACTATTGACTGAATTTGAGAAAAACATTTGTGAATTCTTAAATGAAGTTTTATCACCCTTCACGGCTCGATTGCCTTCTGAACTTTAAGAGCAAAAATAACCAAAGTCCCGTAAGAGCAAGAATCAAGCAGGCTGTGTTTACAAATCTTTGATGAATCGGTCTGTCTGAGGCTCTCTGTCTCTGCCTGTCTTTCTTTGTCTCTCCTCTGCATATCAACTGCTTTTCTAGGGGTTTCAGAGGAAACACAATAAATAATTAGAGACAGAAGTAAATGACCTGGATTAGATTTGAGGATATCGGCCGGTCAGACCACAGCATCAGACGGAATTAATTAGAAAGATTAGAATGTCTGTGCTGTCTAAACAAACTGGCGGAGAGGAGAATAAACCTGCCCTCAGCCCCCTGAAGAACACACACACACATACACACAAAGTCCCGTTGGTCTCTGAGGAGCATCACCCACCTTTCAGCACAGTTTCCTGAGATGCAACTCACACCCATCTTCCAGTCTGTGGTGAAATGCGGAGGTATGGCTGGGTTAAAACAACCCTTTTCTGCTTTTAGCGATCAACTTCACCCTGGTCTGTCTTTCATACCCTTGGGGCGGTTGTCGCTTGACATTTTGAGGACAGGCTGGCATTGATTTGTTGGGAATGAGGGAACGACAGACACAGTTAGAAACTTCTCCCTCTGTTGAGCATCATTGGTCATTATAGCCATCAGTGTGATTTAGCTCCCCCCTGCTCACCACGGGCTACTCTGCCCGAGGATGACGGGATCACAGATATGATAGATAAGCCGATGTTATGAGCAGGCAACATAACGCACACAAACCAGCTGCATGCACAGCTCAGAGATCCATACTGCTGTGTGATAATCTGAGAGACTAACACATTGAGTAATGCCCTGGGCAGTTCCAGATGATCATAGGTGAGAAAGGGAAGACGAGGGAGAGGGGAAAAGAAAGAATGTATGTGAGACATGTATTGTAAAACTGGAGAAATCTTCAAAAAGAGCTGCAGACCACCACTTGCAGAGTCATGACAGACAGCAGTCAGTCATGGGTGTGATAGATGACAGTGGGTGCACCCCCCTCCCCCAATCTGCTTTATCCTTCAGAGAACCAAAAGGGACACAGAGACAGGTGCGAAGGCAGTCACCTACCTCTCTCATCCATTTACCACAGTGATTGAATATGTCATACTTCCTGTGAAGTGCAGATATTTTTGTGGGACAGACAATTTTCTCTGAAATGAAGAAAAAATATTACTTTTTTGTGGCGCGAATGGAGGAAGAATGGAATGATAAATAGATGTAGAGTACGAAAGGAACAGGGAGTCTCTACTGTCGCAACTTATCAGTGAAGAGCAAGCTGTTGATATTTATGCTAGAATGCAGAATGGTGGCAGATATTGGATTTGCTAGAGGTGCACACATGCAGTCGTCAGTTCTCAAATTTAAATTGAATGAGAGGCTATAAAGGTGTAGCAGAAGAAATGGGGAAAAGAGCTCGTGAACATATGAATTCTTTAAAGCAGTGGTTGGTTGTTTGCTTTTCTTTGAGAGAGCACTCTTCTCAAGTTATATTAGGATTTGCTTGGATGAGAGTAAGGACAGAACAAGAAACTGGACTGATGCAACAACATGATTGGGGGTTTGAGACTTATGCAGCTGTACAGCAGGCTGAAGCACCAGGTCATCCTGCATTGATAATTTCACAACAGAGAGGTCATAACGCCTCTGTCATTGTATTTACATGTGAGACATTGTTGATTGGCTTCCGGCACTGCTCTTAAACCATCATCCTTTATGGCCTATGGAAACTTTTGATGGAGGAATAGAAGCTGTTTTGAAGCTACATTATGTGAAGTGAACACCTTTTTGTAAAGAAAAACCTGTGAGGCAGAGGCTTGTTGTGCTTTGCCGACAGCAATTTGGGACCTCTTGATCCCTTTATGTATTTGTGAGTGTGTGTGCATGAATGTATGTTATGGAGGTGCACATACTTGAATTTCCTTGCTTTCATCTTTTGTAAAATAGTGACAAACACAAAATGTGCTGATGTTTTTGGTTTCTGTATAGATTAAATTCATAGTGAATGAATATATTATACCTATTACAATACTAAATTTGGATGAATGTACAACATAAAAAAAAATTCTGTACTTACACACAGTGATGCTTTGAGCTAAATGCTAATGTGCTAACTTTGCTAAACAAAAGGTACATCTAAAGGTAATGTTATCGTTATCATAATGTTATTTGTTTTGTATTTTCGTATGTTTCGTATTAAGTTGTAAACTGTATTGGAAAAATGTTAGTGTTGACCTGATTGTGGTTCCAGATGAAAAGCCAGAGGATCTCCAAATGTATTACAGTCCATCCTGAAGGGCACATGAATGTACAAAATTTCATAAAAATCCGTCCGATAGTTTTTCAGACATTTCACTCAAAATCACAAATGCAATCTCATAATTGCAGTAGAGGAAAAGTGAGAGGATCACCAAAGTCATTAGGATTCATCCTGTGAGGCCCATGAGTGAAAATTTCATGACAACCAATCCAGGAGTTGATGTGTTAGGACACAAGTGCTTGACTAACCGACTAACATTGCCAACCACAGAGCCATACTATTAGCATGGTTAAAAAAAAAAATAAAATCCATATTCGTTGAACCCCGCCTCTCCCACGAATGGCTGTTTGGTGACCCAGCATGTGTGATAAGTTCTTGTTAATCCCCAAATCCTCCAAGATGAAATCCCCATAGCTGTGAGACATAATGCCCAAATCTGTGCAGGACAAGATGGGAATTGGCTTTTCTACTGTTGCTCCCACAGGATAGGAATAGGACACACAAGCAAATCTCACAACCCCACCCCGAGAAGTCTCCTGTTACCATTATTTCACTGTGAGCCATTGACCTTGTAGCTTACTCTCTCAGGCCAATAATGGGCTGTTCTGTTTGGAATGTATCTGGGGGGTCTCACATCCAGGATTAACACCTTCTCAAATTCAGTGCTAATTACTCCAGTGTGTCATCACATGGAAAAAGTGAGCGATGAGGGAGTTGATAAAAGGAGGGGTTGTTGAAATGAGGGAATACTTAAATTCTCAACTCCTGCGAAAGGCTTGGGGACTCAGTTTCTCTAGGGGCCTCTCAGCTCTGTTTTCTCTCTGTGTTTTACCCTGGTCTCACACACTGAATAAGAAACTCAAATTATTTTGTTCCTCATTTGAAGTCAAATTTTATACACCCCTCTTTTCTTTCTGTATCTATTTGATTCTTCTTTGGACAACTTTAAACATCCAAGAAGCCCTATATTCTGCTTTACATGTACAGAGAAGAAAAATTTTAAAAAGTTGCTTTATTCGATCACGAGTGCAATGTTTTTTTAGCCACACTAATGGCGTGGTTCTGCGGATGGCGATGCAAGTCTGTTGTTGTGTTAGTCAGTCCACAGCTTTAATATCTGAAATATCCATGCATCACAATGAAATTTGAACAAACAATAATGGTCACCAGAGGATGAATCCTGCTGACTTTTCGTCTAATGCTACCATGAGGTTGACATTTCTGGTTTTATATGAAATGTCTTAACAGCAGTTAGATTAATTTCCATGAGATTTGGAACAGATATCCATGGTGCCCAGAAGATGAATCAAAATGCCATGAAGTATGGTACAGAGCGGCTTGCACAATTCCTAGTTTTGTTAACATTGTTCATTTTTGGCACAGCTATGCCACATTTTCTCATGTCTCTATTAAACTCTACCACTACTTCTATACTAAAATCCAGCCACACATTAAAACATTTTGCGATGAAAGCCGAATTACAGAGAAGTATCTCAGAAATATACTGTAACACTAAAAAGCTAAACTAGACAAAATGACCAAAAGCTTAAAAAGAAGCTTTTTTAACAAGATTAACAGCTTGTTTCTTTTAAACCGAAAAAGGTGTCAGAGTTGTTACTACATTATTCCATGACTACTCAGTACTCTTGGGTCGGACCACACCCATCTTCGAACTTAGCTTTAATTAGATCTCACCTGTAAAATTTTGTGACTGTATCTTTCAAAGTTGTGGTGACAAAATTGCCAGACATATAATCACCTGTCAAAATACTCAAAGCCAACTCTGTGGGTAGTTTCTGCAACCGTACGTGTCTCCAGAACCACATTTTACCGTGATGACGCACACAGACTCACAAGGTGAAAATACCAGCCCTGCTGTTGTGGCTGATTTAAAAAAATGTGCTAACATTTGTGAAGAGGGCTTTCAGAGTTTGCCTTTGAACATTCTAGTACCTGGAAATTACAGGTCTGGCCAGTGTCTTATGCTGTTGAATATACTGTAATTTCCATCTTATTGCTGAAGAACATGAATGAATCAACATAGTGTAAGATAGCCAGTTCATTATGCTGCTCAAGATGAAACGCAGACATGAAATGGGAAAAAATACATTTGTACATTTACCCTCTACAGAGAAAAGAAGCCTATATGTATGTTTCACTGGATTATTTTCTGGAATACTTATGTTATCACTTGAAAGAGTATTTTCTTTGAAGTTGCTTTAGCAGCTCCTCTTTTGCAAGGCTTTTGTTTAATCAAAGAATATCACATTAAAGATGAACTATGGCTGCTTTAAAAAGGGGGAAAAAAGGATTTATCAGGAGTGTTTTAACAGGAGGAATTGTAAAATGATCTCGGTGATGTGCTGGAGGGAAGAGTGTTTGTTATGAAAGGACACCCGGGCTTTATTTTGGTGCTCAGTTTCGCACTGTGATGAGATTTACAGTGACAACCTGTAATGCTGTAGACAGTCCTAAAGATGATGTTGATGTCTTTCTATTTCTCTGAGTGACTCACCCTTCCCTCTAATCATTAAATAAATGTCAGGGCAACCTCACAGGTATCACTGTCTAATTGATGTTGCAGGATTAGTTAGATACCGTTTTTACTTCCAGGAATGGCTCTGTTAAGATAGTCATGAGCTGTACTAGGTTTCAAAGCGGCCTCATTCGCCATTCTCTTTGTTATGGGCTCTTTATTTCCGAGGGCACAATGTAGGTGTAGCATCCGTTGCCGTATTTAGGTCAGTGGTGTTTTCATACAGAATCAGTAATTGGATGTATACAGAAATCTCCACTAAGGTGTTTGCAGAGTGCCTTTGTTCCACTTGGACCGAAAAGATGAAAACATTTTAGCATCAGATTTCTTGGGTGGGAGAAAGTAGAACCGAGGGCATCTGAGGCAGAAGTAAGAAAAACACCATACACTTCACAAGATATTCACTGAATCAGAGCACTCAAGCACCACTCTTCTTGTATCTTCCCTCTAGTTCCTTTCTTTCTCAGACGGTTATCCCACGTGCAACCACTGTCACTATGTGTCATGTGTAGCAAACCCTGCTCTTCCCAAAACGACTATGTTCACCAATTTATGAAATAGGTCATTTGGAATTATTGTTATTGGTAAAGTTAACCTACCAATGATCCTACCCTTACCACACAAATGATATATACGATAAGATGTTAATTAGTGAGTTTAGAGGTTCTGGTAGGCGGATCTTTTTATTTTCACAACCAGGCTAGCTGTTTCCCCACTGACACTAACACCTCTCTTTTCAACCTGTCCACAGACATTTCATCAAGCTTCACAAAAGAAGAAAAAGATGCAGAACTTTTGTGCTCTATTGTGTTCTAAAGTGTCCCTATTTTGTATTTCATATATTTGTCATCAAGTCAGTAAATGAAAAAAGCATTAAAAAATGCACACCTGTCCACAATGATAACACCTATCTAGCATCCATCCAGTGGTTTCACCTTTCCATTTTGTGATCAATATGCATGATCAATATAGTAGGCACTCCCAGAAATGGTTCTGGGTAACATCCAGATTTCCATCAAATCCAATTGCAGCAGTTGAACTCACCTCTGCTCCCTGTTGCCCGTCAGTGTTTTGGCACAAGATGTTCATTTTTTTAAATTTAAAGACATTTATCCTGTGTAATCACGGTACCTTTGTCTTTCTTTTCTTTGCTTAAAAAAGCTTTTTCAGTGAGTCACTGTTGGCAAAGATTCACCTTTTAGAAGTTATTCGCAGATGCATCACAGATTTGATTGGAGTCGAGGGGGGGGGGGGCACTTATGCAGCTGCCATGCAGATGTTGAACATTAAATCTTTGCGATCAAATCTGTAATCGGAGTTCTTATCCTCTGATTCACTGTTATTAAAGGTCTGTTTTCAATGTTGAAATACAGGCAGGTGACAAAAGGGAAAAAGGAAAGGAAATGGTCTGTGGCAGGTATTAAACTGCTGAGCAGGTCCAGTTGACTCTGATTTTGTGTCAAGATGGCAAGAAGTGACTTTGAAATAAGGTTCATTGTTGGCATGGATGTCAGGAGCGTCAGTCACAGAGATGCTCAGCTGGCTGGTGTTTCAGTAGGCGACAGCGACTAAATTGACATCTGCATTTAGATGTATGGGAAAGACATCAGTGCTTAGGGTTGGTATTTGATGACCGTGATGCTCGTGCATTAGTGCGATATGTAAGGAAAAACAGAGGAGCAACTCTCCCTCAGGTGACTGAGACTTTCTATGCAGGACGTGATCAGACTGTGTGAGTAAGAACAGACTGTCTGTACCACAGAGACTGTGGTATTGACATGTTACATGTTACAGTAGGATTGCAGTGCAGAAACCCCTCAATATGAAGATGAATGCACATTTGAGAATTCAATGGTGCAAAAACCAGAGGACCAACCAATGAAGCAGGGCTGAATGCTTGACTCCTACAGTGAGGAGATCTGGTGGCTTTGTTATGCTGTGGGGGGGTATTTCGCTGGCATGGTTTGGGTCCACTGCAAATCAATGATCACCTTTATCCTGATGAACGTTTCTATCCTGATGGGAGCGGTATCACATGAAATTCATAAGCAGATAAAATTTTCCCGGTTGTCATTAAAGTGTAGATCATCAAATGTCTTTGAGCTCTTTAAGGACCTCTTAGAAATTTAAAAAAACATGTAATGTGTGTAATCATTTTTCTTTTCCATGAAATACACAGTGTGCTGTACGTAGTTTGAGTGCAAATGTTATTTAAGGCTTGTGGTAATCTATAGAAGAGGTGTTTCGAGACTGCAAGAGAGAGTTAATGTCACAGGCTCTGACATTAACTCTCTCTTGCAGTCTCGAAACACCTCTTCTATAGATTACCACATGTCCTTCATCTGCCTGCTTTGACCTTGCTTACATTGTTTATTCCCTTGTTCATCTCAAGAGAAGGACTCTGTGGTAACATTGCTGATTGAGCAGACACAGTATCAGGTGTGAATGCAAAGCAGTGTGTTCTGTTTTTACTATACTCTACTAGACTAAAAGGAATGACTTATGCTGTACAAATGTATTTTTTTGCATTTATTATTTATGCATGTATAGTTATCTCACTTTAATCATCCCCACAATATGCACTCATCTCTCCTCCAAAAAGAGAGATGAAATGAAAGAGTCATCAGGAAATCTCTCTGATGCAGCAGGTAACATACTAAGTGAACATAATGAGTTTGATTTTTGTCCTGAGTCCAGCAGCGCCCTCCGTTTGACTGAAGTAATTGCAGCTCATTTTGTTTGTTTATGTTGTTGGCTGTGTCACTTCCCTGCTGAGTAAAATGGACCTCAGGTCCTGTTTGAATTCACATTGCCTACCGGTTAATTAGTAATACAGCTCATGCTCGGGATGGAATGCTAAAACGGCAGAAAAAAAAATCACTCTTGTTAGATCATCAAAATACAGTTGGCTTTAAAAGAGGTCTGGTTTGTGAGGCTATTTAAAGAGAGAGTGGGGGAAAGATGTTTTTGGCTGCCAAATAGAACTTGTGTTTTTTAGATGTATGACCCGCAGCCGATTCTCCCTTGTGTCCAATATGGGGATACAACTGTGGTTGGCTTAGCAATCAAGATACTCTCCAGAAAACATATGGGATTAACCCAGTTTTAGTTTGAATTTCAAAGATTCCCAAAGAGGAAGGAGCCCATGAGAATGATCATGAATGTCATATTTCTTTGCTGTTTGAAGGCAATGCTTCTTTTTGGGGGAGTAATGACGGATGCTGCATACAAACTTTAATCTTTATCCAAGTTAATACTGGTGCACACAAAAACCTTGAAAAGCACTCATACAGCATACAGCGCCCTTGCACACCACACAATACACATTAAAAGGGTCAATATGTTTCGGAGCGCTTGTCGGATTGTTGAACGGTGTCTGAAACCCCTGATATTACTTGTAATTTTCAGAAACCAGTAATCTAACAAGCACTTCACGCAGCAAGTCACAGAAGTGAAAAAGTAAGGCAGAATTTGAACTTTGCTCTCAAGCTCTCCTTTTTACTCTCACACTACTTTTATCCCTGCAATCGAACAAGTGCAACACCACGAACGCCTTCGAGGAAAGACTTGAAAAGTTTAGAATTCATTATGTCTCGGCGCCTCTACGACAGCGGGCTTTTTGCCTCGCTTTCAAGTGTAGCTTTTCAGAACTGCTATAAACACTTTTGCCCTCAGATGTGGTCGGACGACATGCCTTCAGAGCTGGTTTGTTTTCGAGCATGGTCTTCTCCCTGAGTTTGTATTGTTTAATTAACACAGTCTCTTTCAGTATTTGAGAGATCTAAATGAATTGCGAGGGACACCAGTGGAAGTGTTGAAGTCTTTTATTAACAAGACGTCTGCCTGACTTTCCTTTTTATAGCTCCCTTTTTAATGGCACTCTAGCCACAGCCTGTGGTCTCAGTCATGCTGCTCCGTCTGTCTAACGTGGTTTTCATGCACCACTAAAACCAACAAACTACCGTCGGCACATGCTCAAATACCCCATTAAATACAGGAGGTCCCTTTTATGCCCTTGTTAGCTTATTATGCACTGTGGATAAACGGAGAGTCTGGGCCACTCTGAGAGCACAGGGCAACTCCCGTCACAGACTGTTTGAAGTTGTAAGAATTGCAGTTGGGGTGGTGCAGGAGTCGTCGCTGAATTTCATCTTCAAAGAAAAGAAACATCAGACTCTTAAGAGACACACAGCACTTGAAAAGGAAGACATCTCCAACCGTGAAGAAGGGTAAACAAAACATGTTAGACTGTAGTATCTCTTCTCAGTGTGCCACTGAACTCCTGTTGTACCCTGCATGACGTTACTCATGCACATGCAGACACAGATGCTTTACGTGCACATCTCGAGGGATTTGGGAACAGGCCCGGACCTTAGGCGCACAGTAAACAGAGACGCAGCATAAGCTCTGAGTCGCAGGAGTGTGAAACCTCAAACAACCCTTTCCCCTCAAACACTCCCGCTCCACTCCATCTCCACAGCTCCTCTCTGGGTTTATAACATGGGCCTGCTGGCCCTGCTGCAAAAAAAGACATGCTCAGTGAGACTGTGGGAGCATCAGGGACAGCCTCAGTTTTCCGTGGGAGACAAGCCGAGAGAGACACTGAGAGCGCAGAGGGAATTGTGAATACTATTCCCACATCCTGCTTGAAGCCACTGATCCGGTTTATCATATTTCATCCTATGCTATACATACATCCTGTGCTGCTTGCCTCCCAAATGAGCAGTCTTTTAAGAGCTAATTACCAAAATTAGCTTCTAACTTTGTTAATTTAACTTCAGTAAGGGTAAAATGATATGTTTAAGAGGGAAAGTTGAAAGGAAGAGGAGACGGAGAAAAGCAGCAGATTGCAGTGCTAGCTTCTGACTTGCTACACAGAAATGAAAGAGGGAAAGATAGAAACAAAAATAAGAAGTGGAAAGGACAGTTTCATCCTGGCACTTTTTTAAAACCCTATTCCTGTCTGGTGGTGATATCGTAAAGTCTGAGTTCCTTATAAATTGTGTGAGAGCATCTATTATTGATGCTCTGTCTGTGGCTGTGGTCCTGTTGCAGAGGCCCTTTGGGGGGGACAGCTCATCTCCTCACAGGAACAAGAGTGAGCTTTTACTCTTTCTCAGCAGCACAGTGCACAATCTTTAATAGTGCTCTGCCGTGTGTCTGAGGCTTCCCTGCCTTTGTTGCAGGCTTTATTTTTTTCTGTCTGAAACATTATTGGTGTGCTTGAATTATTGAGCACATCATCGTTTTGACCCATACTGCTGACCTCTTTGTCTGCATGCCAGTTGAACAAAATCTACTGCACAAGTATCTGTGATGTTTTGTTGAATGATGTTCATATTTCATCATTCAAGTCCAGCTAATCTACAATGGTGATCTTTTCACAGGAAGTAGTCCAGACAAGGCTAAACAGCGAGGGGAAGAAACCAAACCAGAGCGCCGTGGGACCACTGTACCTCTGCTGCTCAGGGGCAAGGAGCACAGACCTCTCAGCCAGCTTGAAGCCGGGGTAAATACTCAGAAGGTCACTCAGCAGCACTAGCTTAATTGCTATTAAGCTGGCTCAGACGGCAGCCTGGCTGATGCCAGTGTGCTTACAAGAGCTCAGCCAAGTACAGATGTCTGGCTTTTGGTTTGACATAACCACAGTATATGATTCCCTCCCCTGTTGCCTGCTTCCCCGCTTGCTTGATTTTCTTTAGTAGAAAGTCCCTTCCTTAGCTGTTGATCCTCCCTGATGTGGTTTCTCTCCTCGCTTGCTCCCTTCGCTTCGAGTATGTGAGAATTAGAGCTGATACAGAATGTGAAATTATTCCTGAAACTCTTCAGCCTTTCAACAGTTTTTCAAGTCAGTTGTGCACATACCTGATGCTGCGTGAAGCAGCCTGACAACACTCTGAAGACTGTGTGTCATTTCTCTGCTGTACTAAAAGATCTGTTAGATTAAAACATGCATAGATACAGTACATATGTACAGTCAAATCAGTCCTTTCTTGACTCTCTCTTGTCTTCTCAGGCAAGAAAAACCAGTCTGTCCCACTGACCACAGCTGGAAAAGAAAATATTTGAAATTCGGCATCCCCCACCACAACTTAAAGAAACTTTTCCAGAGCGAGGAAATGCGTAGGTGTTGAAACCCCCCTGAGAAATCTTAACATTTTTTCCTGGTGCGGGGAAGTCACCATCTGAGGGAGTAGTTTTTTCCAGCCTCATGCTCCTTTCTCAATATGTCACGAGGGCATGAGGGAAATTAAACTTTTAGTTTTATGGAGCTAATTATGCACCCCGTTTCACCTCCATCAGATATGTTTACCCATCAGCTACTGCTGACATAAGGCATTTTTGTTGAGGAGATACAGTGGTTTTACAGTATGCTATCTACAACCAGACCCTTCCCAAATTAAACTGGCCGCGAGGGCAGCTGCTGATTGTCTTATCAGAGACTGTATTGACTTATACCTCCCTGGATAACAGATTTATATAGCTGCTCCTTGTGCCAATAGAAGGTTATCAAACAGTCGTAAAGCATTGCAGAGTCATTACTTACAGTCTTTGCTGGCTGTGACTGTGACATCAACTCTCCACACACACACACTTGCTGCCACACTTACACACTGACTATCAGATGAAGCAGAAGGCCGCCTGGCGAAGAGAAAGTGTTGGCCTGAGGGCATCGGTCAGCAGACATAAGAAATGTCATTGGGAAAAGGACACAGTACGGCTGAAATATCAACCGATGATAAATTCCTCACTGTGCATGTCTGTCGGTCTGCTGGCTAGGATACACCAATCCTTTTTAAATTTTCCATGTCTGTCTTTGTCTTTTTCTTGTGGTTATAAGAGTGGTCTGATAACACGGGCCCGAGGCATTAATACACTTTGATTGTGTCCTGCCGCAAGGGCACCGCTTCACTCTGATAACTCTGTTGGAAAGCCATCTTAAAGCAATTTCTTTGGGAGTTGCCGTTTTGAGATTTGATTTTGGATTAAATCTCAAAAATGACATTTGACATTGTGAACGAAATCTCCTTCATCACCTTTATTTCCCAGGTTCTCACAGCCATAAATCAGTGGCACCAAAATAATCACGTTGCATAATCAATTACTGAAATACATTTTTTTTCTGTCAAAGAAACTGTCTGTGACAAATATTGAACTCATGTTCTAGGTTAGGAAAATGCTGTTGGTGTTCAGTATTTTTCTTTTTTTTTTTTTTGCAGATAAGATTATCTGTTGTACCACGTATTTGTGACGAAAAGTGCAACTAGTGAATCTGTTCACAGAGCAGCCAAACAAACGCATAATTTTAATGAAATCAGACAACGATCAGCTTTTTAAATCTTGTCGTAAGAAACTGTAAACTGATTACATGCTGCACACGGTGCAGTTGATCAATGAAATAATAAAAAAGTTGATCAATGAAATAATAAAGTTGATCAATGAAATAATAAAAAAAAAAAATGTATTTAATAAAAATCTTCAGGATGCTGGCTTAGTTAAGTTGTGAAACTAGTCCAGTGTACCTACTTTCGTGTCACGCATAGACTTTGGGGGGTGTGGGATGTGGAAGTTTTCTTCCTGTTCCTCTAACACTATTGTGCCTTGCCACATCCTGCTTAATATACTGCCTGCCTGTGTGCCAGAGTAAGGTGAAGTAACGCACAAATGCTAATTCAAAGGCAGGATGGGTGAGATCCGGGCACCACCTCAACACCCCTGTCATCTTTTTTGTT
>NW_019525133.1:1916013-1944714 GCF_002814215.2 Seriola lalandi dorsalis | reverse complement strand
GCTGCTTGTAAGGAATAAGTTTGTGTTTTAATGGAGCTCAGTGGGAATGTTCAGGTTTTACTGATTCATATACATTAGCTCTGATAATGAGCTTGATTATTAAGTCAGGATATGCCTGCTATAATGTCAAGCAGTATTCAAATCCGCAAAACCATTTTCTAAACACAGATTTACAGGGAACATGCATGAAAATGTGTCCACCACATCTGTAAATTTCTGTGTGTTGTAAAGCTCCAAAATAGCATGTAATGTTTGAATATTGACCTCAGTTTAAGCATGGGTTTGCTTTGAATTATTCTTGCAGGTGAGGAACAGAGAAGTAAACCAGTGTGGAAGTTATTTAACTTTAATGCTACTTAAGGAGAAATGTTGTGAAAATACTGATGTTTAGAGGTAAAAATTTTTTTGCTGAATCGAGGCGAAAAGAGAACAAACAACCATTAAGCTGGGGTTGGGAAAGTGAATAGATCTGAACTCAAGAGCTTAGTAAGTGTTGCATTTTTGTGCTGAGTTATAGCAGGTTTTCTGTGAAGGCTCATCCTTTTTTTGCTTGAATCTGCTGAGCCTGTGCAGTTCGCTCATTTGGCACTGCTGCAGGGCACACCTGTTCCGAGGCCAGTGTGAAATGATCTTGGTCGTCACCAATATAAACACGCTACCATATCCAATTAATAAACTGCTGTTTGTTAGCTGCTTGGCCCTGGCCCAGGGAAACTTGGCTGCAGCAAGACAAGTACAGATCTACTGAGGAGAGAAATCAGTGGGGGTCCACTGTTGGTGGGTGAATGTGTGAGGGTAGTGCGTACACAAAAATGTGAATGCAAGTCTAGTTTAAGTAATGTACGCATGTGTGTAAGAGAGTCAGTCTGTCTTTTTTTTTGTTAGCCTTATAAATTTTGCATTCATTTTAAAACACTTCGGCTTGGAGTGAATTTGATTTCCCCGGGTGTTGGTGGTCACCTCTTGTGTCCTTGCCAGCCACTGGGTTCAAACTGTCCGTACAAAAATCACATAGTGCAGGCAGTGAGTGGACTGCTTCTGTAATTCACACTCATTGTGCCACTTTTAAAAGGTATCGCCACCAGTGCCATCATCATCACGTCAGCTTTGTACCCGAGTAGCTCAGTGAGAAGACACTTAGATCGTCCTCTTATATGCCCTCACATATTACTGACATTTTTCCATATTTCAATTCATTCAAAATAGGCTTCTTGATATGGTTGAAATGGAGAAAATGTTTTCCCATTATTCTGTCATGTTTTCTTTTTCCATAAGAGCAATGGGAATGGCCGTGTCATATACAATATTTAAGCTTGACGGGCTGTACAGTGCAAACAGAGCTGGACTGACACACAGACTTGTGCCAGCAGCAGCTGCTTTGATGTGTAGCATTGATCAATGGCACAGTTGGCCTGCTTCAAATGATTAATGGTGGTCGAATGGGACATTCCGCATTAGTCTTGATTAAAGACTTCAATAGCACTGTCTGGGGGACCAAGGTGCTCGTGTGTGTGTGTGTGTGTGTGTGTGTGTGTGTGTGAGAGAGAGCTGTACAGCTGGGCCCACTTACAGAAGTTTTCTACATTCAGTATAGAATTTATGGTTTATAAGGCCCAGTATTGTTTGAAGCTTTTTGATACTAATAGTAATATGATGCAGCTCTCTTAATTTAATGAGATACTATAGATTTAAATGAACAACGACCACTGTGGCCACAAGCAACAAATTGGTAAATATAGTATTTACCCATCATGGTAAATACTTTCGTTTAACAAGTAGAGGGAAGTCAGAAAACTGAATCAGCCCTTTCAATTATACAAAAATGTCTACCTACAATTTGCTAACATTAGCGTACACTAGCCACCATAAGCTATAGGATATAACCTGTATGTATCATTGTTGATTAGTTTAACTTTTCATCTGTGGGATGAAGAATGTGTGCTATTTCCTCTTTCAAAAATAATGCAGTCTTGCTTAAATGAAATACGCTTAAAGGGGCTATTTGTACATTTTCTTTGCCGCTGAACATGGTTTCTTGCCGGGTGGTGGTGATTGTGGCTTGACAACAGCTTCAGCCATTGTTGCATTTACAAGACAAGAAGTTATAATACCCCACCCTGAGCAGCACTACTTCTTCAGGGCAATAACAACAAGTGATGAGAAGCGCTGGGGCTAGCTGGTTAGCATGCTAACTTCAGTAGATGAAAAGACGATGCAGAGTTAACTTTGGTGTTGCTTTCCACTGCTTGTGACAGCTCTTAACGAGTAAAAGAGTGAAGTTTGATGCTGAAATTGCAACGTTTCTTCTAGACTGTAAAATAAATAGCTGTTAATGCCAATGTTGGCCATGTAGTAATAGCAAAACTTACCCATAGCTGCTTTAATCACTCAAAAATAATTCATGTTGTCTGATCAGGAACTATCTGATGAAATCTGACCTGACATTTGATCCAGTTTTAGGCAGTTTTTTTCAGTGCTCGCTGCTATGGATACATTTTAGTTTGTACCAAAAAATGTGTTGAGGACTGATTTTTCTTTTGAGCCACCATCAATTCTATAGAGAATAGAATAACATTAATATGCTGCATACTGCGAGCCACTGAACTGTGTGCAAGGCTTATGATCAAATAAGGACATGAACAGAATCACTTCATGATATGCTTCTTTATACTCTAATAGTCTTATTTTGACACTTATGTACAGCTAATATAGCCGATTGTAGTTTTCTTTAAGTCATACAAGATGTATTATCATTGTGAGTCACTTCGGTCCCATTAAGTATGCCATTTTGATTAAAATACCTTTTTTTTCAGCTTTTCTCCTTGAAACACAATGAGCTGGATGTGTGCATACTCTAACTAGCTCTCTGCACAAGACCATGTGTTTCCCAGTGAGAACATTTCCTTTCATTCTTCTGTGACAGGAAAGAAAAGAAGAAAGAGCCCCTTTGAAACACATGGCCACATCTAAACAACATCATTATGTTTTTGACAAGAGAAATCCCCATAGCAACATCCTCAGTGTGTTTTCTATGGGACAGAAGATGCATCCCATTTCAGTAACCCAGCTGACAATGCCAAGATGTTCTCAATGTGTGGAACCTTAGAGGAGGTATATTATTAACCAGTCTGTTCAATGAGGAGAGTCTCAGGCCAGACAAAGAGAGATCCCAGGTTTCCTTTGCACTTTAATTGGATCTGTCAAGAGTATGAGATAAGTTGAACTGTATGTGGCTCTGTCTTTCAGTAGCACTATTTATCTGGAAAAGAATTGGCTGGTAGCTTGTTTGGCTGTCAGCTCAGATGGCTAATCAGGCTTGATAAAGGAGCTTTTATTTGTAACTAGCCAGTAATGATGGGTCTCCATGCAGTTCTGAATAAACAGGTGCTGACCTATAGACCTGCACGAGGTCAGGAACTAGGTGGACGCTGGATGCCGAGGAGCAGCAGCAAACTTCACCACCGAACACTTTGGCAGTCTTCTGCTTCTTCTGCTGCTGCTTCTTTCTCTGTTCCCGTATGTCTGTGATCAAGTTGTTGTGATGCTCTTTACCTGTCACATGTCTCTCAGCTTCTGTCTATATCCAGGTCCTCCCATATTCTCTTGCTGTCTCTTCCTATCCTTTCCTCCCACACTGTCCACATGTTCTGGCTGTCGCATTATTACAAGGTTAATCCTCAGTCATAAGCAAGGGGGGTTTATTAGTTGTTTTGCTGCACTTTGCTTCTTTTTTACATCAATTATTCTCTGATTTCCTGTTATGAGACAGTGTAGCTGTACTTTATTATTTATTGCACACTGAATGCAGTGCAGGGAGGACATGCTACTAAGACTGTGTTCAGACAGACAACAGCACTTTGTGGGGAAAAAAAAGCTCAAGAAATAGTCTAGTACATAACCCCTTGTCAAATGTAGAAACGTCATTTTTCATTTTATACTGGTTCTTGTACGTATTAAGCAATCGAGATATAGCGAGATTAATTACTGAGCTTTAATGGTTCTGGTAGTTAGATTGTTTGTTACCTCTGGAAGGTACCAGACCAGCGTTTGTCCCCTGTTCACAGTCTGTCTGCTAAGCTATTGTACAAGCTGCATTAAGACAGCCGCCTCATCTATTTTTCTGCCAGAATAAACAAACAAAGAAAAAAATGCTAGGCCATCCAAAAATGCAATCCTGCAATGCAATGCAACAATCCTCAGGCAAGGCACTGCATTGGCCGATCAAAAATGTTCAATACATTTGTGGTAGATTAATTTGTAACATGAACAGCACGTTTCCACTGTTTACTTGGCGGTTTGTTGCAGTGGAAGATAAAATGTTGCTCTGATAACTTTCCAGAAACCATTGTGCAGACTTTTCATGTCTGATAATCCTTCAAACTCATGGATCTATCACTGAAATCATCCTTCCTGGATCATATTTGATTGTCTCAGTGGTAGCTGAAATAAAAACCCTGCCACCATCATAATCCAAGATTTTCATAGCAGTTAACTGCAGTGGCTGTAAGTCCTTTACCTGCTGCTAGCTTTTTGCCATTTCAGGTTGAGAAACAAAATACTTTGGCAGTCAGATCTACCTCAGCTCTACTTTCATACTGTGTGCATGTGCAGTGGCAGCTTTCCCAAAACACACATTTTGTCTGTTTGAGTATTGATCCGACTGTGAATTTCACCTCTTTTTCCCTGATGACATTGTAGTTGTAGTTTTGTTAAGTGTAGAGCACATAGTAATCACATTTAGCCTCCTGCCATCTTTAATTAGTTGGCTAAAGAGTTTGTGGATAATGCAGAGCGCCCTTGGGGAAAGTTGGCCTGATCTTGAAGGACAATGAGGGAAAAAAAGAAAAAGGGAGGCAGAGAGAGCGAGAGAGCAGTGTTAGGTGTTGCTTGGGGAAAAGATTAGAGTGGTAGTTTTTTGACCGGTGTGATCCGAGCCAAGCGTTGAAGCCAAGCTAGCTCTAGGTCTCTGTCTTACTTTTCTCTTACTCTTTTCTCTTTAGTTCTCTCCCTATCTTGGGTTCACTTTCTCTCTTTGCCTCCCTTGTTCCCTAAAAGTGTGATTGATTTTCCAGATTTAGAGCTCTCTGGGGAAGATAAGTCTTAAAACAGCGTTTTTTGACCAGGCAACAGTTTAAGTTTAAGGCAAATCACATTCTTCTGAACGGTAACAAAATGTTAGCATGATGTTATTTATATTTTTTTGTAATTATGTTGCTGGAACCACCTCCTTTATTTGAATATGTTTATTACAAAATGACTAAAATTTGAAGTTGGAATGCATCAGATAAAGTCAAGAATTTTGAAAAGTAATTTGCCAAAATTAGATGTGTTCCAGTTATTGCTGTAATTTTGCTTTCAATGAAACAGTTAAATGCATTAATGCTCTAATGCAGTGTGTCAGCATATGGCATCATCTATTTTGTTCACTGCTACAAACCTATTTTTAGGGGCCTGCAGCAGCAGAGAGGATGGCGAGGGTGTTGTCACAGCACTTAGCCAATATGGCCAGGCTGTGTTTTGTGTTTCTGTGCGTCTCTCTGTCTCTGCATATGTTCATTTCTCATTTATGCAAGGGAACAGAGTAAAACATCTCCCATTTTCAACTGCTTTTAACCTGACATATATTGTACACAGAGAGAGTCACCTGTCAGTGGTGCTCACTAGCAGGACAATTAGGATGCTGTGAGCATAAGCGATTTTTTTGTTTTGTTTCTGGGCACTTTACAGAGGGTACAGTATGAGAGCATGGAGATGATGCATCTGCAGCCTTGTTCATAAACTCCTTTTTAAAAAAAAACTGCATTTTTTTTTTTATGCCTATTTTGTCCCATTCTCCATTGTTGTCGCAGCAATTTCTTAAAATCTGGCACAAATCTGGAGTCGAGGATGAACTGATTAGAATTTGGTCGTCAGAGGTCAAAGGTCAAGGTCACTGTGACCTCGTAAAACACGTTTTTTTGGACATAACTCAAGAATTCCAATTATGACAAAATGTCACACAAATGTCTAATAGGATAAAATGATGAAGTGATGACATTTTATATTGAAACTGATAAAGGTCAGCTTCACTGTGACGTCATAATAAAAAACACTTTATTTCTCAAAATACACTTTATACACTTTTATGAAATTCCTTCAAAGTCTTGACTACATATATTATAGGAGTCTGGACAGACATGGATTTAAACTGCAACTTGACTGTAACTTAACTCTAGTTGATTATAAATTAGACCTTGATGTACTCAGTATGGTGTCAGGGGAAAGAACTATTACCTAGATGTAGGTGAGTAGGAAATTTATCATCTGCGTTGGAGTTTTTGATATGGTGTAATGGGCCTACAGATGTTGATGATGCATAATATCCGTATTTATCCTGGGCATCATTTATCTACATCAGCAGGAACCACATCCCAGAGAGTGTGGTACATGAGTGATTACATTACTTCGCCTTGTATAGATAGATTTCTCAAGATAATAAAATGCATGTGTGAACTGTGCATTATAATGCACTTTCATGCATTTATCTATGACAGAATGCAGCCATTAGTGTACAATTTGTCACAAAATTATAGTTCCTAGGCCAGGGAATCAGTCTGCACTGTAGAATAATCAAGTTTCACACACAACCTTCCAAAACCCTTTGCCATAAAAGCTCGATATAAAAGCTTTAATGAGAAATCCTTTTCAAAGTAGAAATTGCTTTGTGTGTGATTCACGTCCTTCTCTGTATTTCAGCGCCGTACAGAGAATGGGTCATTTGTCGGGGACCCATGAGAAATAACGATGATTCTGCCTGAGACAGCACAGCTCAGTAGCTGTTTCGTTCTCTCACTGGAGTTTATCTGATGTGGTTGATGCCAGCAATATCGCTCAACATGCAATCAACCCATACAGGTGATATAAGATACAGATTATGGGGATTATTGAAATTGCTACTGATGCTCCTGAACTAAAGCCACTGGTTGGCAGCATTTTAGATTGACGTTATCATGTATTTTCCAGATCCATTTAGATGACTGCCTGCCTCTCACTTATTAATTTCATCTAAACATAATTAACACATACCACCATGCATGCACAGCAGCCTTTCAGAGCTCTGCCGGGTCACATAACACAACAGACTCACATGCATGCAGTTCAAAAGGTCAGGATTGTTTACATACATCACACACGCATGCACACACACATACATACACACACACATACAGACTCACACATCAAGTAGCTCTGTACACACATTCACACAAGAGGAAGTGTGTGTTCACAATAAATCCAGATGTGCCTTGGAAAACAAGGTAGAGAGGAAGTGCATCACATGACATCACTGATGGAGGGGAAGTTTTTGCTGAACTGGGTCCATGTTGAACTTGATAACACAGGGACAGCAGCACCATTAATCCACAGGCTGTGTGTGTAAACGCAGAAGCCAGAGGGAACTTTTCTCTATGGGAAACGTACAGAAACATAATGTTGCTGATTTGTTTTAGAAACAAATCTGCAGAGAAGCAGAAGAATGTATACTGATACCACAAATATACAGGAATTACACATTTATGGTTGATATTTATGATTGTGTAAGGTGTTTTTATACAGTTAAACTGAGCCTTAGAGGTACAATTTTAAGGGTAACCACAAGCAGTCAAATGATCAGACGAGTCGTGTTGTAGTGTTTCAAGATACTTCTGGGTAACGCTGTTGGTACCGAGCTTTGTGGGTACAGGGAGGCTGCAGGTTTGCAAAATTGGGTACGTGCAGCACTCTGCTCTGATTAACTTAAAAGCACTTAGTTGTTTTACCACCCATAGCCCGTCTAATAATTGACATCTCCTGCTCAATACCCAGAAGCCACGATGACTCACGTTGCACTGCATCAGCATCAGTGACAGATCGCTGACCCTGATCCTTATGTTAAAATGATACATCAGTGCCAAGCGAAAGTTTCCATCTCTACCATGTTTGCAAGGTAATGGGGTGGAGAATGACAGATTGTGTGCTATTATCTTATTGAAGAATCAGCGCAGCATTCATGAATGTGTAAAGAATGGGTGTTAATGACGTGAGACGTTTTTTAAGAGGAGGGGGAGGTATACTTCGTGGGGCCTGGGACTGGAGAGCTGATGGTCTGGGATGTGTGCAGTCAGTGGAGCGATGTCGTGTTATATTGAAGCAGTAGTGATGTGCAGCACGGATGCACCATGCCGCTTGGAAGTTTTTCAGTTGTCTATCTGTCGACTATTAGGATTTCAAAAAGGAACGTGGATGGATGGATGGATGATGTGGATGGGCGTGAATGTGGGAGAGCAGTGCATGATTCATATTGATATGCACCAGTTACTTCATGTTTTTTGCAAGAAGAAAACAGTGAGGAACACAAAAAATAAAAGGGCAGGCAAGAAAAAATGAAAGACAAAAATATCTTTAATATTTTTTTGCTGCTCACTTCTTAATTGCATATTTCCCCCCAAGACAAAAAAAAAGTATGGCTGAACAATGAGGCTGCCCAGGGGAGCCACCATAGATTAATTGGACAGATAGGAACCCTCTGACATTAACATTTATGCATTTGTTTACTCTTTTTCAATGAATAATAATAGACCACCTCCCTTGAAGATCCCTAGTCACTCATTAGTTCCGGTGTGTAGCTTTTATGGATGGGAATATTGAAGCAACAAAAGCAAAAAAACAGTTCATCTCTGAACTGGGCAGGCATACAAAAACTTTTTTCCAGAGGTTGTTTAGAATACTTCCTTCTCACAAACTTTTAATGAAGACACTTGTTTCAATAGAACACAATATTTAAATGGGTTCAATGAAAACACTGAGGTTACAGATACTTTTTCTCATATCACTCCACTATTTGAGGTATAAATACTTACATAAAGCTATGGGTGTTTCAGAAAAATGTCATTATTCATTCAGAGCATTTTGAAACAGTAATATTGCCTTGCCATCACTTTTTTGTAGATGATATAGGTGACCCACATTAACTGTAGATGATTTTTAAATTATTTCAATTTTTTCAACCCTAAAAAAAGTAGTAATGATGTAATATGAAGGACTAAAACTACACACCTCTTTTCCCTCGAGGAATATAATATGCAAATAGACAGTTTTTGCTGACGTGTTTTTTTTTGGGGGGGGGACTTGTACAATTTATTGATTATTAGGTACATGAGTAACTCAATATAATCAATTACAGAGTTTCTTCTCTTATAGAAGTTATCAGTGGAATCTCTCAAAGCAGATTAAATTTTTTCTAAATGCAGAGAAGAAGCAGAGAGGAGGATGGTTCCTTTGACATGAGTGATTGAAAATGATAAGCACAAGATCTTTCTAAACTTGTAACTGTTTGCATCAGATGCCACAGTAAATTGATCAGGCATATATTCAGCTCTCTGCTATTGAGAGGATATTTTTCTAACGGCTTCCCGTATAAAGAGTTTATGGTTGACTGCTTGTTAGCGGTGGGATGTTGCCTCCAGGCATTTTTTGACTTTGTACCGTCATCATCCGGTGCCCAGAAATATTCTGCCCTCTTTTGTGAGGATAATAAAGAATTCATGCACTCCTTTAGCCACACATTTCACAATGGTCTAATGTTTAGCTGTAAAAGCTTGGGGCATTAATTACAAACAAACAGCCTCAGTGGTGCAATATGTGAAGAGGATACAAATGCCAACAGCTAGTATTGCACAAGATGGACTGGTTAAAGTCTGCATTAACTGACTGTACCCTCAGAGAAGTTAGATGACTGGCCTGGATTCATGTACACAGTTGACTGTGACTGTACTGCATATGAGCGCATTTTTCCCTCCCACTGATTTGACAAATTATTCCCTTTAAAGGGTGCAGAGGGAATATGACATCATGCTCTTTGTATAGTTATGAGGAAAAATATGTTTAGTGTGGGAATCGTTTTATGGTGTTAAATATTCCGGACGTTTAGGCCAGCAGCTATGAAGTAGTTCATTCTTTAACAGCTCTGCTGTACCTCACTGCTGTTAGCTGCGTTGGTTGTCGTTTAGTTCACAACTGAGGGAAATAAAAACAGTACAAATTGCAATGTTTCACACCCAAAATGATGTCTGCTTTCATTAGAATCATAAAAAGGTTTGCGGCTTGACACCACAGCATTTTTAATCTTTGTTTTGCACCTGCACCCTTGCATTTTTACCCAGGTTCCATTATTAATTCTTAAGACTTTGTAAGACTCTATGCTTGTAAAAAGCAGTGCCAGTGTGGTTAAAAAAGAAGAAATATCTGTAAGCATAATAGACAAGGTTACTAATGCTGTGTTATAAAAGAAAATAAAAGGCTTTGGAGATGTAAGAAGATATGCCAGAGGAAGAAGGTATATCCAGAGGAGAGAAACTGCCTGCAAGTTCTTGACATTCGCACTCGCATGCCAGAAGAATGTCTGACAATCAATGCAGAATCCCATGCTATGGATTCCTACGTTCATCTCAAGGCATTTATCTTGCATAGTAATACAGTCACCTTTCACTCAAGTGCTGTAAAGTGATCAGGAGAGTGGGACAATCCAATATGGGTACCTGCAGTACATCAGCGTTATCAAAATGTCTCCTTTTTAGATGGGTGCTTTTTCTATTTGACCATCACCAGTCTCCTATCACCAGTCTCCTATCCTAAAGGAGAAAAATCATATGTCCTCCCTGTCACTTACTATCATTGCCTCTTATTGCTTTCTGCCACCACCAATATATTATCTTTCATGGGGCCTACATTCTTAAATTGCTAACAAGTGAAGCAGGCATAAAAGAAATCAGATGGTCAGTGATGGAGCTCAAACAGGAAGATGTCATTTGAATACAGTATATTATCAGGCATATGTATTTCTCTATGAATGCCTGTGGGTGGGTGAGAGAGAGAGAGAGAGACAGCCTCTCCTAACTGTATGACTATCCATTGACTCATCATTCACCTCTTCTTTCTAGTGTAGGGAGCCTTGTTTCTCCCTATGCAGTTTGTTTTACTGATGTGTGATGACTTCACTCGCCTTGGGCACCACATCGCACACAGGGCCAGGAAGCCTGAGGTGAGGGACGCAGACAGAGAATGCTGTTTGAATGAATGTACTCTCCTGGCGAATGCACGGCCAAAGGTTTTCGTTTGGATCTGAACTGAATGTCAACAATAAAGTGGGCGCAAGCCATAACAGTCGTCAGTGTAGCAAGTATCTTGTGGGTTTCGAATGCTCACAGACTGAGTCATTCGTAAATTAGTATCCACAGGGCCTTTCTGCATCTTTAATCTCTAAAAACAACTTGGTAGAAATGACTTTTTATTGTCTCAGGATTTGGTTTTCTTTCTGTCTTTTCCCTACGATGCAAACATTATTTTGAGAAAAATGGCGTCATCTGGACCCTTGCGAACTCACTGCAGGATGATTTAAAAGTGAACAAGCTGCTTTCTCTGTGGCAAAGTGAGACCTTGACTCATTAAGGAGCAATCTTTGCTTTGGTCAGTCAATATTTTAAATAGGCTTGGCCCATCAGCCTGCTTGTTTGATATTGGTCTGCTGCCTGCTGGAGGGTTTATATTGGAAAATGTTACTCTCCTGTCTGATTAATGTGACTTTTTTGCCATGCTAGCAGCAGGACACGGACACTTCAGTTGGTCAGTCCACAAATGTAGTCCAGACAGAGGAGTCTGTAGTACATAGATTGCCATGAATCATGGGCCCCAGAAGAAATGTCATATCATAATGAGTTTAACCCCCTCATATCTTATTTACTTCTGCTTGCTGACTTTTTTTCGGGGGGGGGGGTTACAGTGAAAAGTCTCCACATTTTTTTAATGGATTGGCACAAAATTTGTTACATTCATTGTTCCTAGAAGGTGAATCCATCTGACTTTCCAGTTACCAATTTGTGTTTAGTGCTTGCTAACACGCTAAGCAGGGCTGCAGCTAACGATTATTTTCATCATGGTTTTATCTGATCAATGAAAACTAACAAAAATTGTCACAACAATCCCCACAACTTTGCAAAGCTGAACGCGATGTCCCCAAATGTCTAGTTCTAAATATCCAAAGATACATAGTTTACAATTATAGAAAAAAAGCAAGACATTCTCTTATTTTAGAGGCTAAACAACTGGCATTGTTTCACAATCGATAATCAATTATCAAAATAGTTGCCGAAAAGCAATCTTTTAAGCACTAAGATGTGTTAGCATTTTGCTACCTGCTGAACATCAGCATGGTAGCATTGTCATTGTGAGCATGTTAGCATTCTGACGTTAGCATTTAGCTCAAAGCACTGCTGTGCCTAAATACAGTCTCACAGAGCTGCTAGGATGACTTGATACCTTAAATGTCAATGAGACAACCCAGTTGACAACATATTAAGGATAAAAATATACGGGACAGCCTGCTACCAAACTGATATTATAGTTAAAGCGATAAAATAGACTCCTGTAAAGAACAGTTCATGTTATGCCTTACTGTGTTTTTACGAGCTACAGATATGCGCTTGCTACTAGGAGAACTACAAGTGTACTTGAATAATCTTTTACAAAGCCAGAGGAGTAGAGTGAAGGAAGGCACTCCTTTAATTCTGCAGTTCAGGGGATTTTGCTTTTTTGCTCCCTGCACTCCTCCCACCCTCATCTCTGTCTCTCCCTGGTTTTCTCTGGCTTTGCTGGTTTTGTACACACCAGCGCACTCGCCACAGCCAAGTCTAAGCTGAAGGGACACTGAGCTGTATGTAAATCAATTTGGAACGCAGCCGCATGTGGAAATAGAATTAGACTTGTCAACCACACCTCTTTAGTTCCTCCTCTCTTCTTCATCTCTCTCTCCCTCTGTAGTAGTCTGCTCTTTTGCGAGTTACGCATACAGTGCCATAAGTAGCAGCTATAGGAAGGCTTAGGGTTAGGCTTGTGGGGGAGAGGGGATTAAAAGAAATCACTGAAGTTAGCAGTCTTCAAAGGAAGCAGAGAGACTGCAAGAGGAGCCACATTTCTCTCAAATGGTTTCATGCTCAAGGGGCTTTGTGTAATGGTGAATTATTACATGAGGCATGGAGTCACATATATGTAAATGAGGCTCAGCCCTTAAAATTTGCACCGAAATCGTAGTCTCTGGATGGCTGAGAAAAAGATATTAAAAACAGAGATTCATCAAGTTCTGGTTACATCGATTATGCTCTTGTAGCGAGTCTTTGGCTGATATGTTTTTTTTTTTTTCTTTTCAAATAATACTCATCAAAACATGTTTCTTTCAGCAACAATTTTATCTGCCAAAATTTCAGACATGACAGAAAATCGTATCTGAGAAAGGTGGTCGGATTTTTTAAAAATGTTTTTCTGCTGTTTAGTTCCTGCACTGTGATAGTCATATCTCTGCCTGACATTCATTGATTGTTGTTTAGTGCATAGACTGTAAGTCAGCAGTCCATTTATGTAGATAAATGGAAAGGACGCAGGAACATATGTTCACCTGAGACGTCGGGGGCTAAAAGTTCAGCAAAAAAATCAGAAAGGCCAGTTATTGCAACAACATAATGAGTGTTCTGTTTGAACGCCTTTTACAAATGCCAAATCATACTCCTACATATGTAGGAGTATAATCGTAGACAACATACTAGCCTCTCAGGGAAAGTGTCGAAAACTGGGCCTCTGACTTTTAGAAACAATCAGTAATTCATGCAGTAAATTAATTTTCAGAGAAATTAAATTAATTCTGAAGAGCAGTCTGTATGATGCTGAATATAAGAGATGGTAGATTACCTTTTAAGACAAATAACAGTATTTTCTGCCTCACTGGGGTGCTATTAAAAAGCTCCTCATTCATCACAATTAACCTGTGCAACTATTAGTGAATCGTTAATTAGATGTTGGACTGTGTCTAATGAATCGCAATACACACTTAAAGCACCGAATCAATGGTTATTGACTCAAGCAATTATAGGAGATTTATACATTACAACATCTTTGATAAAGAATAATGTGAAGTTCTATCAGAAAAGTAAATTAGGAAAGACGCGTACTGTCAGTTCACAGGGCACAGTTTCAGGTTGAAACCATCGTCTTCCTCGTGTGGATTGAAGGCATTTGTTTAAAAAAGTAATTTTGCACATCCATCAGAATTTCTGCATCTCTGTTCCATTCATAGATTTCAGCACCTGTCTCTTATAACATACTAGAGGAAAATTCAGAGCAGCACTTGGGAGAGTTCACACTGGGTTTCTGGTGAGAACTGTGGTGATTTTCAGACCAATTCTCATCTGCTACGGTCCATCTAAAATGTGTTTAATCGGCTGCATGTTCCTCTTGACTAAATTATGGGTGGAGGTTGCTGAGAAAAGAGGTATAATCACGTGGATGTATTCCTGTATCCAGAGAGAAACTGCACCCTTGCGCTCCTCTGTTGCTGCTGTTTAGTGGAAAAACACAACTGTCGCATCTTAGATGCAACGAGGACGACATTCTCTATCTTCTCTCAATCAAAATGTCAAATTCATATCTTTTTCATGTATACACACATACGCTCAGGGGAGTTAAAGGGCTGTAGTGAGTCCAGTAGCTCAGATTTATTTCTCTGTACTGGGCATCTGATCATCAGCAGGGTCATTTCAGGTGCATAAGATGCACAATCCCACACCGCAGAGCTAAAAGGTAACCAGCGAGGGCAGAGGAAGCTCAGTTAACATCCATGGCCTCATAAACTCTGTGTACTCTTGCCAAGGAGTTGATTACAGGCAGACTGTCATGTAAAACCCACAGCTTTAATACAGTGTGTGTCGTAGTATCAGGAGCCATGCTGCCCTAAGCTGGCTTTCCCCAAACAAGCCACCAAAATGTAGCATGGGAGCATTTGCTTGGAATTAACGACTGACATGACATAAATCCCATCTTTACTGCAAACACAACCTTTTATCAGAGCTTTTTGAATTTGCCTTTGAATTTAAAAAACAACATCAGTGTGTAGTGTTGGTGTTTTTGGGAAGTGACTGTTTGTCACTGTCACTTTTTAAACACTGCATTAAGTATATAGATAGTATAAGAATATAGTATAAGGATATACAGTATATTTTAGGATTTTTCCATTAAGCACACACTACCCTCTGATGTGTCATCCATTTTTAATGAGACATACCGGCCTCTTTAAAGTGATTACTGGCCGCTGGCTTATCAGATTTGGTTTAGAGCGTGCTAATGGCATGATAAGGCACATTAAAGAGATAATAAGTATTTAATGAAGTTAAATGTGGTCAGGCCTGGGCTACAGAGGATTGATCCTTTTTTAAACAGGTCATAAAAAATGAACTTTAAATGTTCAGATAAGATGTTAAATGAAAAAAAGTACATTATTGGCTTAATCTACCCTCATCTAATTCTGGTTTTTAGTACATGCAAGCTGTGTGGGATGGCACAGTATTGTGGGATGATGCCCACTGTGATTTGGACAAACACTGTATTCCAGTTTCTAAATCCTGTCGTCCACCTTTTCTGTCTTTGTGAATCCCTCGTTTTTTTGCTGAAAAAAAAAACAGTGTTTTTGTTTTGTCATAGGAGCTGTGAACTTAGCAGGCAGACCTGAGATGATTATTGATTATTTTGTTCAACATTCACGTTTTTAAAACACACATGTCTATGTATATGTGTCTGTGGTGCAGTGGGTTGTTTGGATTTTAGACACAAATCTTGTAGTAATTATCACCTTTCTGCTTTTTCTCACTTGCTGTGACCTTCTCACTTGGCTCCCTCTCCTCTTGCACTTTCTCTGGACCTCTGTTTCTCTCACACACACACACACACACACACACGAACACACACATATGCACGTACGCACACACACATTTCCTGAGATCGTCCTTCCTGATGTCAGTGCGATTATGCAACTGTAAAAGATGGGTGTTCCTATTGCTCCTTTGCCAGTGCTTGGGGTGGGGCTCACTGTGTCCATCTGTTCGTGGCCCAAGGAGGAAAACGCATACACACACACACACACGCTGACACACAGTTTAAAGTATGTCTACAGATGCACACACATTTGCACAGAAACCCATATGCACAAAATAATTACCTCAGCAGGGATTTTACTCAGTCCTGCTGAATGCAAGGGGATTCAAGGACCCATACAAACATCTAATAAATTCACAAAAAGTCTCTTCTATCCTCAGAATGTTAAGCACTTGGACTATCATCGACTATTATCCCCCAAATCCTTACAAGCAACACTGAATCCACAGGAAAAGAAAAAGTGTCCAGCTTTCTTAGTAGTCATAAAACACAGACTTTTTTTCAACCAATTCAGAGTCACAGCAATGAAAAAATACCTGGGTGTATGATGTGTCTGTTTCCTTTATTTTGTTCTCTTCTTAGGGGACTTTTTGCAAGCCATTACACCGAGACACATTACCAAGAGGATGGACGTGCAGTCACCGGTGCTCACAACTTCACGGTACGGTGGCACTGGAGTGCTTTTGACATTTATGGTCAAGTTGATGTGCAGTGGTGCTCTGCAGTCACACTGTAAAAACTGACCCTGACCTGTTTTGCTTTTTTCTCACAGAGGATCAGTATTAAAGATGATAATCTCCGCTGTATCTTATGCATTCGTTAAAAAAAAAATCAAATTTAGGAATTGAAATTGGTGCTTAATTGCAATGATTTGTTTGATCGCTACAGTGTGACCCAGTGTGTATGTGAAAGCCCCTGGCTGTGGCGGAGCAGGACATCTATCCTGTGGCCTACTTGATGATAAGCTGTGTTTTATGCTGGCTGTTTTTAAGCCAACACTGCCATCAGGATTTCATCATGGAATCCCCTTTTAGCAGCTGATCTATTCCTGACAACTTGTTCTTTTTTTTCTATGTGTACGCTAGCAGCAGTCTGTTAAAGGAAAGTGCTTGCTACTCTTTTGAAAATGAAGAAAAGATTGATGTTCATATTGAATTTCTTCTTCTTCTTTTGTACTTATCAAGGCCACTCACTGAGGTACTTGAATGGTTCAAATCAGTTTATGTGGCTCATAAAAGAAAATTGATTTTTCATTCTATGGTGAAGGTGTTTTTAGTTTGAGTTAGGTAGAAATAAGATTTTTACTGCATGACAACAGGTAGGCAGTTTTCCGTGTAGAAGAGGGATAACAGTTCTGTGGAGTTGCAGGAACCTGTGATTTGTGACTTTGAAAAGCGCCCTGTCTCTCAGTAATGTTCATTAATTTGGCAACAGCTGACAAGTCTGTTTCCTGCAAAGTTGTGCAAACAGTGTTCTTCACTCTCTCACCTTTTTAATTTTGTGTGGGAGGATGTTCCAAGCAGTGCATCAGGCTGTCAAGTAGAAATACTGTATTGTCTTTGAAGAGCCTCACACAGCTGCACACTTTCAGTACTTGTCTCTGAACTCAGAAATCAGCCATGTGTTTATCAGGGATCAGTGGAAAAGATATGTACTGTAAATAAACCCTCCTCTGACATACAAGTGAACACGTATGAAACCAACTTAAGCAGAAGCTGCTTTGTGGTAGCTCAGTTATTACAAACTCGCGTGCAGGAAAAAACATTGTTCAAACCCACAGAACTTTCGTTTTTTTGTGGAAGTTTCCAAAAAATAAAATTTCTGGCTGAATTTTAGGGAAGTAAAAACTGGAGTCTCTGGTTTAAATATTTCACTCAAATTAAACATCATATAGCTTCGATGAAGTCTTGGAACAAGCTGATTGATGCAGAACATATTCCATGTCATACTGTCACACAGTGTGAAATAAGGTGATTTTTCCAAACTTATAGATACTTAAAGGGAAATAAAAGGGGAGACGAGATGTTAATGGGCTTTAACCAGGATTTATTCCACCTCTGTTCTGCTTTTTGTAGCTCCAGGAAATCTTCTAAAAATGAGCTTTAGTTACTGTAAAAGTCACAGACACACTGAGGCTAACTGAGAGAGACAATCACTATCGCTGCCTGATGTTTTCTTTTATGAAAGGTGAACTAATCTAGGTCAACCATAGCCTAAGCTCAGAGCCTTTGTAGCTGCTCTATTTTTACACTTAATTTAATGAATCTTGATTCCATCACCACCTGGCTCGGTAACAAACAGAAGACGTTTGAGATGAGTGGGTTTTTTCTTTCTTTTTTTTTCTTTTTTTTTTGCTAAAATCTAAGTATTTCCTCCTCCAGCTCAGCATTGGGGGTGAGAAATGTTCAGTGTAGTGACAAATGACAGTTGATTTAAGAGGACTAGAGTGCTGCTCGACAGTAAATGGAGGTCTGTATTCCCTTTTAACAAGAGTCATTTCTTCTGCTCTTCTTGTGCTCAGACAGCGGTGCTCTTTCACTGTGTCTGAGCAGCCTTAAATGTCCTCTCCCCCCTTTTACTAGACCACCCTGGTGGAATAATGAAGGAAAAACAATTACCATATTACTGTCACCCCCCATCCGTGTCAGTTTCCCTGCTTTTCCCTTCAACTATGTAGGTTGCATTAATTTCAAAAGGCCTGTTTGTAAAGAGAGAGAGAGAGATACTGCTCCACAGAGCATGCTAATTTAAATGAACACAACTTAGGACAGCATCAGCACACTTCCACTGTATCTTGTCCCGTTTTGCTCTTTTGATGTCAGTTAAGAACTACTGCTAAAGGAAATGTGACAAGAATCTTTTTTTTTTTTTAAATAAAAAAAACAAAACAAAAAAAAACATTTTAATTAAATTATCCAGTGGGTAAAGTTTTCCTTGCATGCAGTGTTTTCATCTCCAGTATTTTTAAAATCTTTTATATTCAAACAATCTCTTTTAGAATAACTGCTACTATCATGGCGAAGTGCAGGCGCATCCAAACTCTGATGTCACCCTCAGCGTCTGCTCAGGCCTTCGGTAAGAAACACAACCATCGTTTTGTATTCAAACAGCATCTCAACGCTGCCCTTTAAGTGCTATTTGCCACAGCAATGTTTATATTTACTTAAGTCACTCTGCACAGCAGCCCATCGCTCTTAAGCCCCTTAAGCAGGCTGTCAGTAAGTTGGTGTGTGACTCGTGGGAATAGAAAATGTCACACCTCATTGTCTTTGTCCTCGGAGGCATCCAGTGAATATCTGGTCTCAGTCTGACAGTAATAGGCACCTCACTGTTGCTAATGACTGAGCACGACTGGAAGATTTGAGATTTTGGTCTCATTCAAGTCTTAAGATGCACAGTGTCATCTTCTGCTTAATTACACAGCAAGGAAACATTTTTGGAAATAGAAAATGTTTAGTTTACCATGATGACCTTTTTATCAATGCAATAAAGCAAATGACAAAGAGCATTAAAGTTATTAATAATTTGTAGGCTAAAATATTCTTGATTTGAAATTGGAGAACTTTTATGCGCAAAGCCAGTAGGAGTTTTAACCCTAACGAAGCCCGTGTTGGCCCGTCTGCCAAGATAAAGAAAAAAGTTTTAAAGTTCCAACTGGCTTCAGTAAAAGTGGGCTATACCTCAGTTATCACATATTCCATTAGAGAGAGCCACATTCAGTCAAACTCTGCATCTGAGAGATTGCTTATACTTTGAAGCTTTGTTTTCAAATGTGCACCGCTGTCTCTGCAGAGGCTTCATCGCACTTGAAAACAAGACATTCATCATTGAGCCTGTGTCTGGCCAAGACACCGGTTCCCACCTCATCTACCGAGTGGAAGAACTCACACTGACCCCAGGAGCCTGCGGGCATGGCTTCAACATGTCTTCTGTCGCTCCTGAAAACCACATCAAAAGCCCCTTCCAATCCTTCCACACAAGGGTGAGATTAGTATCATGTTGTTTTTATGGCAAAGCTTGTATAAGAGCCTTTGGATATCTATATTATCATCATTGCAGCATTTTTTTGTCGTATTTAATTGTTCCTGAAGGGTAAGACTAACACTCACTTGGTGAAAGATGAATGGGCTTTTGACCAAAGATTAGCAAACTGGCAGGCAGACCAGTTTGGATAAGTTCCCTGAGGGTGTTGCCTTGGGCTTGACACTCATTTTATCTGCACTCAGAGCCCAACGTTGAGGGCCCATGCAGAAGAGTTGGCTGCTTATTTGCATGGAGCAGGTGCAGGATCCATCTGTCCCTATTCCCAAGCATTAAAAACTCCATTAGAGTCAGGAAGTGAAACTTACCGACATACAGTTCTTAATGACCCCTGAGCAATATAAAGGCCTTTGGGATTTTACAAGATCAGTTCTACCTTAACAGAAGGAACAAGTTCAGTAAAAAGATCACTGAATATGTCTGTATGATCTGCTTTTGTGTGATGCTCTGACTTTTCTAAGGTAGTCAATGCTCCAAGTGACATGGCTTAGTCGCAGCTTTCCCTCTAAAAATTTGAACCTTGCTTTTTTATTTTCTTCGAAGTTCGATGAGGCGATTGATAACTCTCTCATGGCCTTGGTCACCTTTGTGCAGAGCAAGGCTATCTGTTTCCCCTATGCTAAGCTAAGATAACTGGCTGCTGGCTGTATGAACTCAGGTTTCCCACGGGTCCTTGAAATCCTTTAAAGTTTGTGAATTTGAGAGGAAAAATAGCAAAACCTTGAAGGTTTTTGAAAGTAGACATAAATTGACATGGGTCATTGAATTTATATAATTGAGCAAAAATAGAAATTGAAGTACATGTGATATTTCTTTTTATGTATTGTTAGTAAATAGGGTATGTAGGGCGGTGTCTCCCACCGTCTCTTAGCTCTTCAACTCGTAAAGAAGTCTCTGTCTCTAACGCTAAAATTACACAATATATTGTTCTGCTGTGTTAGAGAAGGCAAGAGATCACATACATTACATCACTGTAACACTTGAGATGTGTTCAAAACATTCAAGCCTCTCTCTCTTTAATTGTTGTCTGCGAGCTTCTGTAAATCCCGCTAGTTCTCATTACAGAAATTCGCAGTATTTAAACAGTAATTAGCCTTGATCCATAGTCTCAAACTATGCCATGTTAGATCCTTGAATTCGAGGGAATTGTGCCTGGAAAATCCTTGAAAAGTCCTTGAATTTGATGTAAAGCAAGTGTGGGAACCTTTTTTTTTATATCTGACTCTCAGCAAGAAAGCAAATAAGTGTAGTTCTCAAAATGTTGATTGATGCTGTTCTTTTATGATATTTAAGGTATTGCAGATTTAAAAGGGTTCATTTTAAGGCTTCAGTTGTACATCAGTTGTGTGTTCATGTTTAAAACATAAAGACAGATCTTTAGGAGGATCAAGCAGATAAAAGTCCTTGAAAAATCACTGTACATCTCTAATCATCTTCTCTAATCATCTTCGCACAGCCTAATCCGGCGGGGGAGAGTTTAGCTCAAAAAGGCTTCTCTCCTTGACTCTGCCTCCTTCAAAATGGCCGCCACTTTCTCCAACTGTTTAGGGGAGTTTGTTTGCTGAATCTGCTAGTGTGTTTTGTCAGAGTTGATGATGGTGTTGTTTGTGGTAGCATAGGCAAGATAAAGAAAATGGTGGTGTGAGGAGCAGTGATGGCTGGCATTTGGGGAGTGACTCTGGGACGCCAGTGATCACTGTCTAGCCTCCTGGAGGTGTTGTGGGACCAACTAGACGAAAGGAGGTTCCCACCTGATGACCCCAAAGACATGTTAGTTATCACTGCTCATTAGTCTGTACAGCTAAATTAATAGTTATCATAGGACATGTTAAGCTTAGGGAGCTATTCACTGAGTCTGGTCCATTTTCTGTAGCACAAGCTTTGTGTTTATCTTAAAAAATAACATGCCACATCTCTGTTTTTACTTCAGCATAAAAGGCATGCTCAGAAGACAACCAAATACGTTGAGCTGATCATTGTTGCTGACAACAGAGAGGTAATACACCTGCCTTGCTTCCATTCACACAGGCCGTTTTTGAACAACAGAAACAAAACACTGAAAACACAGTTACTCCTCATACAGCAAGAAAAAAAAGGCAGGATAAGCTGTAGTAACAGTAGAACAGGTCCCACTGGAGCTGCAGAATTAGGTCAGTGTGCAGCAAGGAGTGTGGTCTAGTGGCAGCAGCTCCGTTTTGAGAGGAAGTGCTGAACGATTCCCCAGCGGGGGAGACAGGAAACAGGAAAAAGCCGTGTGGATAGAGAGGAGTCTCCCGTAAGCACTGATGAGCTCATTGTGGGGTTTCCTCCTGGCCGCTAATGCCACTGACCTGAAAGAAAAGAAAGGAAATGAAAACAAAAGAAAAGGAGTTATGGGATCAAGTGTTTCGCATCAGATTTGAAGTCCAGCACCAATGCAGGTGGATTCGCAGTAGGATGGAAATAGAAGGCCCGACTTTGCTGCAGTTTGGATCCACAGCTTCACAGGCTGTCAGATCTGCCAATATACATGCTCCCTGCGGCCGTGCCATTCGTCTCTCTAACACTAGGAGATTTTTCTAGATCCAGATGGTCACAGCTTGACAACCTGCCTAACAAACAGTAAAAACGTATTGCCTATGAATATTGTAAGCATCTCATTCATACAAAATAATGCCTTTGCGGGTGTTCTGTTGTTTCAAGCTTTTTAGTTCTGAAAATGACTGTAAACACAGTAACACAGTGCCATTTATATCTTCATGCAAAACAAATACTGTGGGTCTAAATGTTACAATTTCTACCACTGATTACATGTAATTTTGTTTGCAGTTTCAGAAACAGGGAAAGGACATCGACAAGGTGAAACAGAGACTGGCAGAGATAGCCAATTACGTGGACAAGGTAAAACATTCTCTCCCCTTTGCACAGGAGGGATAAATCACATTTTTAAAATAGAAATATTTCTGGCAGCAGAGATTAATGGGAGGACTGTGTGATATATTAATGTCCTACTAAAACAGCTGCTTTTAGTCTGTCTAAAACCTCTGCCAGATCTGTGAATCTGTAGCTAGAAGATAGAGTGGGCAGATGGATTTACTTGAGGGAAGCATGGATAGAGATGTGGAAAAGACATGCTGTGATCATGTGAAAAACATGAGGAAGAAACACTGATGAACACAGGACAGGATTCAGAGCTGCCATAATGAAATGTAATGCAATTCAATGAATTGAGTAACCAAACGTGAAAGGCTACGAAAGTATCTCAAACCTCTGCTTGAAGGTCTTTGATCATTCATGTAATCTAGGCTTTCTAAACCCCCTGGCCTTTTTATCCACACTGTCTCTCTCTGCTTATCAATGTGCTCCCCTTCAGTTCTACAGAGCCCTGAACATCCGGGTGGCCCTGGTGGGTCTTGAGGTGTGGAGTGACTCTGATAAATGTCCTGTCACCCAGGATCCCTTCACCACCTTGCACGAGTTCCTAGACTGGCGGAAAGTCAAGTTGCTGCCTCAGAAACCGCACGACAATGCTCAGCTCATAAGGTGGAAATTTTAATTTAACATAAATAAAGGGAGCCCAGAAGTGAAAAATGAAATGTTCATATTGGTACAAGAAAACTGATCCTTGCAGGGCCGTACTAGTGGTTGTACATGTCTCAGCCCATTAGCTACAAAGTTGCTTATACTTTGCATTAGCGCTAACCATTTTTCTATTTTCCATTAATTTTACTGTTGTGTGTAAATCGGCCAGGGGCCATATTGAAATATATGCCACATACGCTACATACAAACAGTTGCAATATCACCATTTCTCCATTATAATAAAATAGAAAATAAAGTGACATTTTTTATCTCCTCTTCACTCTCCTTCTATCCTCTGTCCTTTGCAGCGGGGTATACTTCCAGGGCACTACCATTGGCATGGCACCCATCATGAGCATGTGCACAGTTGAGCAATCTGGAGGCATTGTCATGGTGAGTATAAAACCCATTTGCTGCTCTCACCATGCCTACGCCCTCCTCTTCCTCCGTGTAGCCCGATCGTATCAGGGTGGACATTGTTCAGATTCAGCAGGCTAACACAATCCAGATATGATTTAGGCAGAAAAAGTGTTTGTTGTTTGCTGGAACGGCTTTTATAGACAGGTCTGGCAGGAAGTTTTGCTTTTAAGCACAATGATATTAGTACCCGAGTCCCTCATCAGTCACACCCTCATCATTGCCGCAAACAGCTAAGAGCTCAAAGGAATATGTAAAAATATATCCTCAGATGGGTTGCAAAGTAGATACACGCCCTCTTAAGATCATTTGAAGTCATTCAATCAGGTTTTCCTGTGACTTCTCTAAAAGGGTTGGTGGGGCAGAGGGCTAAATCAAAGGCCACAGCATTTAAACAAAACCACATTTGCATTTTTATGAGATGTGATAAATTGTTTATTCAAGCTCTCACAGAGCGTACATTTGAATCAAAATGCATTTTTTACACACAACTGCGCATCGCCCCTTGGTACATTAAATTATTACACATAGTAAATTAGCTGCCTGTTGGGCTCCTCTGCCTGCTGTAGCACTTGACATCCATGCCAAATCACAAAGTGGTTATCTGCCCAGCGCTATTACATCCAAGCCCAGATGTGTATCCCCATTAATAGATATGTTGTCTGCTGGCCGTGGCTGCGGTGAGGTTTCTCCAGATGTTTGTTGTCCCCATTACTTACAGACGGCAGAAGATTTGGACCGAGATTAAAGGGAAGTTTAGCCAGATGAGATGAACCATTTCTCAAACCATACACTGCCATGTGTTAATCAACCTCAAATCCTTTATGTAGTTTGTATGTTCTTTGAGTTTATACATCATTATGTTATTTATTTTTTCAAGCTCTTATTGGTCTTTCTATGTGAATGCTTGGGTTTAAACTGTGACAGCTAACAATATCCACTTTTTTATGTCATTCTTGTCTGGGAGTTATTTTCTCACATGACTGGAAGTGATATCAGAAAGACTATCAGAGCATTTCTTCGGAGCAAACACTATCAAATTCTCACCGTCACAACAATGGCTTATAGCTGCTTCAAAGTAATGACTGTGGCTTCTTAGAATTTCATCCATTTCTGCTGACTCTGATATTGCACTTTTTTGTGAGGAGGCACTCAACTATGAATTACGCACACATACACAGAGACACACACGCAGATAAAATATGACAGAAGCAGATGAAAGTTTTCCCATCCTTCTCTTTACAAGGCGGGGTGCAGTTACCCATGATGCTGCTCTGTAATCAGAGCAGAAAATAGCTCAGCTTGCCCCCAACTTTGACATATGACCTCGCCCTCAAAGGAAGCATGTGATTGTCTCATGTACATGAGCATTCGAGGACCACATTAAAGATAAACAGTAACCACGTGGGGGGCCTATTTCTCAGGGGTTGTGAGATTTGAAATGCTAAAACATTTTTAAGCGCTTAACATTATTAAGGGGTTTACATGCAAACAGCCCTATTGAATATGTAACCACACTGCCGCCAGTTTTGCAGCACTTTTCTGTCTCAAGGCTGGAACCTGCTTCTCTGGGGGTCATTGTTTTTTTCTTTTTTTTCCTTTTCATGTTACATGTAGACTCCTCTGTGTGCCTTTACAATACAACCTACTGTATGGTTACATGTAACACTGTTCTCCGTGTAGACATGTAGAGATGTTAACACACATCTTCAGAGAACCATAATTCCAGCATAAGTAATTCACGCATTCAGACGTAGCAATGAATGTGGAATCTATACTTTCTATAGCTATATATCTATAGCTGTGAAAGTCTGACAGAAAGGTTGCTGGTAGGTGGATTTGTTACCTTTGGACAGAACCAGGCTAACGGTTTCACCTTGTTTCTATTCTTTATGCTAAGCTAAGCTAACCAGCTGATACTGATTATGCGTCATACACACATGAGATCAGTGTCAGCGAATGTGTGTTTTCCAAAATGTCAAAATATTCCTTTAATGTCACAATATTAATAGGAACATTTTTCTGATATGAATGTGGGAAATGTACAAAAAAAAAATCACACAATACAATCATATTGTCACAATAGAAGAAGATTGCAGACTGCTGTCATTGTGTCATTCATCCCTGTTTGTCTCCTCTCCAGTCCCACTTTCATATTTACACTACCCTGACTTAATTTCCCAGACACCCCCTACTCCCAATGTCTGTCTCCCTCTCAGCACGTTGTGCAAAACTATGTGAGATTGAAACTTCCACCTCTCTCTCGTCATTCTCCATCTCTGTCTGCCTTGTGCAGGGCAGTTGTTTCGCTTATCAATGGAGTAGCGAGTCATATGTAGGTTTATGGAGCTTCCTGCAGGAGCTGTTTCCCCTGGCTGCGGGTATGATTGGGTCTGCAGGGGTAATGGAATGGCAGATGAATTCAGGTCTCCATGAGGAGAATGAGTAATAGAAGAAGGATGGGGGGGGGGGGCAGTTCGGACAGTTACTGAACTGTTTCTGGAATCTGCAGCGTCTTCTTTGAACTTTGTGTTTTCTGTCTTCTTTTTTTGTGCTCTTCACTTTGGTTAGCTTTTTATACAAAGCTTGCTCTGAGAACTTTGATTGAACTTGCAATATACAGGATTACACATGGTTTGCATGATCTCATGTTCTGGGTTGCCCTTTTTTTCCCCCGTACTGTAGGATCACTCTGAGAACCCCCTGGGTGCAGCCGTGACTTTGGCACACGAACTGGGACACAATTTTGGCATGAACCACGACACCCCAGAGCGCGGCTGTGGCTGCAGGATGACTGTTGATCGTGGAGGCTGCATCATGACCCCCTCTACAGGGTGAGATTCTTTTGTCCTTCACCCTACACAACAGTACCCATGAGGAGATTACAATGCAAAAGCTTTATGATTAAAGCATAAGAAAAATGTGATGCATGTTTATGCTGCTGGGCTGTTTGAGGCAGCTGTAACTTGTAGAAAAATTCAAATTAAATGTCCTCTGCACCACACTGTCATTGCAATAATTATGTTTTTATCTTTTATCTTTTTCTTTTAGCATTTCATCAGTAGATTTTATGTATTTAGATTGCAGTTTGGGGCTGATTTGATCAGTGTTTTTCCATAATTACGATTTTCAATTTATGGTCTACTCTTGGAAAATCTTGAAGGGAACAAAGTTGGTAAAAGTACCCTCAGATTTAAAAACATTAGCATAGACAAAGGTTTAAAATTGTGACTTTAGGCTGTTTCTCCCTTTTGTGGGCTTTGATTTAGAGCCATTAAACAATTACCCTTTAAAAGCCTTGTTTCACACAGCTACAGGATTTAAATGTTTGTCGACTTTACCTCTCTGAATAAATTAGTGACTTCTTCTGCACCTGAACAGTCATAAAAGATAAATTAAGCTCCACTAGTTGCACAGGCTGGATCATTTTTATCTGTACATGATGCGCCATTGTTTTATGTGTTGATGTATGAGAGAGGGCTCAAACACACACTCACACAGAAAGACACACAGACACACATTGGCCTGTGAATAAAGCAGCTGCACTAGCATTCTGCTCGTGTTGCCTGGGTCGCTGAGATAACAGTGCTGCTGCAAGTGATGGACTCTGTGACTGTTAGTAAACAGCAAGCAGATAAGGCGAACCCAGAGCGCAATACCAGATTTCACCCTTGGTCTGGTGCCAGTCTGGTTTGTCTGATGGATAAATTCCACAACGCTGTGAAGAAGACAGAGAAAAAAGGCTGAAAGACAGTTACTATTGGAATTGAAATATTTTGTTGAGTTTTCAAAATACAGACAAACAGAGAAGCAGCTCACACAGAAACACAAACAACAACCCTAGCCCACGTCTATCTTACATATTGATAATATCAATGCACGTTAATGGGGATTTGTGCGGTTTTGATAATGCAGCAGGAAAGGTTGCAAAGTCTTATAAAACTTTCTGGTTGAGCCAAGAGTAGTATGCTCGTAGTATGTTGGAGTGTCCAGCCAGTGTTTATGAGGTGATGGTGGAGTCTTTTTCACTTAGAGGAGAATCAGTCATCACAAGCAAACAGTCTGACTATAGAAGCAACTGTAGCTTGTTCAACTGTGATCTTGTCTGACAGAAGATTAGGATCAAAAACACACTTGAAAGTGTATTAAAAACACCTGTCCAGAAATCTTACAGCCACACACAGGACCCGGATGCCCGGATCAGGCCCACATCTTCAGTGAATTCAATTATGTATCAAATTCACAATAAAAAGAACGAAACATAGGATTCATATCAAGATTGTTTGTGTATGTTATGTGTTTTTGTAAAACATTACTATCAGCCGATAAAGAGTTATAGGATTTTTCTTTTTTATTCCAAACATCAATATCGGCATCAGTCAGGCTCTACACTGAACCAGGCCAATTGGTAATTGCTAGGATTTGTGAGCCCAGTTTGTTTTCACATTGAGCCTTAATGTGAAGCGGCTGCATGAGTCAAAGACACAGGAAGGAAACTGTGAATTAGATGGACAAACAAGCAGAAGAATAGACTCTTGAGAAATGTAGAAAAGGGTAAATACAGCTGTTACAGTACAGCGGCCTAATTAAAATGACATTAACAATGATATACTAAGCGCTGACGCACCTTAGTTGAGAGCAGTGAGCCACATTAAAATCTGTGAAAAGATTTCCAGGCCCTAGTTGTGGCCATTGTTATCAAAAACTGACATTAAAAGAAGATAAAATAAGCAGAGATGCAGTGGAAAAAAACAACAGATGGTTTTTTGAGCGCATCCTTCAAAATGCCACAAAATCTGCTGAAAAACACATGAATATATAACTTTGCTATGTTCCAGAACTGTCCCAGAAAAACTTGAATGACCTTTTACTGTACAAATAGAAAGAGGGGGGGTGTGTGTGTGTGTGTGTGTG
>NW_019525133.1:1825289-1915993 GCF_002814215.2 Seriola lalandi dorsalis | reverse complement strand
GCTCAGAAACTGTGTTTGTTTGTACAGCCACTGGCAACAGTGAGCTCATCCTGCTGTTCTCATTCTACAACATTTATTCCAGAGAAAAAAAATGCATAATGCACACAGAGCACCACTGGATTTATGCAGTGTAGTTTTTAAACATGCACTCAGTGTAGTGATGTGACGACTTTGCTGTAGTGCGTCAGCGGCCAAAGATATCGAATGTCGTCATGCAGAGAGTTTAGAAAAATGACTGATCTAAATGAGTTAGAATGAGTGATGGCGTTATCGAATTCTTGGTAACAGAATAGGTTAATGAAGCACAGACGCTCCCTCTCAGCACTGTCTGCTACATAATTATGAGATTAGACACATTAATAGTTGAGAGAGGTGATCAGTGACCTTTCATTCTGAAACTCGCTCCTCTGTTTGCTAAGTAAAGAGTGCAGGATAAATCCATACACTGTGTATGCTGACATTTTGTCTGGCAATTTTGTGTTGATACACTGACTCCAAGTATCAATATTTCCCTATTTAATTATTAATATTTTAATTTTGCATTGACCATTGTTCATTGCAGACTGTATGTTTGTGCTCAGTGAAGATGACTATAACATTTAATGGACTTCATTGATTCTTATAAGTGGGCGGCACGGTTGCCTCACAGCAAGAAGGTACTGGGTTCAAACCTCTCTGTGTGTAGTTTGCATGTTTTCCCCCTGCCTGCGTGGGTTTCCTCCGGGTATTCCAGCTTCCTCCTTAGGATAATTGGTGACTCTACATTGCGTGAAGGTGTGAATATGCGTGTGAATGTTTGTTTGTTTGTATACGTTAGACCTGTGATATTGGTGAGCTGTCCAGGGTGTACACTGCCCTCGCCCAGTGTCAGCTGAGGTGTCTCAGAGATGTCAAAGATGAAAGAAAGGCAAATTTATTTTAGAGCACCTTTCAACAACAAGGTAATTCAACGTCTTTTACATGAGACATAAAGGGCCTTGTCATGTAGTTATTATCACAGAGATTTATCACCCAACTCAGTGTTGTGTTTTAGTGTCTTCCAGCTCATTGTTTTTGGTTTTATGACCTGCAGCTTTACAATTTGGTTAACTGTCACCACTGTGATAAACCCACTGTATGCTCCCTGCCCAGGAAGAGACGACAGGCACACTGAGCAACTAGCTGGTGAACAGTTAAAGAGCCAGATATTTCCCTGAGAAGATGGTGGAGGGCGAACACAGAGCTAAAAGGGAGAGTGAATATTGGACTTGCATTCATCACGTGAACAGAAACTTGACTCAAAATAAATGCTTATGTTGCTCTGTGTCTGCTGGACGTGTAAACTAGCAATTTTTTCACTAAGATGTTCGTTCATGTGTCATGGTGTGTTAACAGCTTATCACAGCTGCTTCCAGGAGGCCAAATAAATCAAACAATACTACTTTAAACTCATAATAATGTTCTTACATGGGCTTCCTTTGTTTTTATTTTTTATGTTAAGGGTGAGAGATCAACTGTGTTCTCTAGACAATGTTGTTGTTTAGATGATATCAGTTGAGCTGCGTTAGACTTTAAGCCACAGAGAGCTCATAGTCTTAAGTTTGTCATAAGAAACATTTTTTCCAGAGCTTCTATGCCAGCTTAAATGGGGAAAATTATCAACTTACCCAAGTTTATTTATTTATTTTTTCTTTTCTTTTCATTTTTCTCTTTTTTATATTACCAGCCTTCCCTTGACCCTCATCCCAGATGCCTTCAGAATGTCAAACACATCGTTGTAAAACAGGGAAGCTCATTTGACTGTGTGTTTGGGATACTCTTAGCTTAGACTTGCTAATGGAGGAGAGGACAGGCTGCATCTAAATGACATGATTATCAGTGACGCTGCCAGCTGCAATCAGGGCCAGGGCACAAAGAGAGATCCGCAGAGAGGTGCTTTATGCCTGGATAGACAGGCAGCGTTGAGGAAGCAGTGGTTTTATTTGCCTTTTATCTCCCTCAGTGGTAAAGCAGGAGGGGAAACACAGGAGAGGTAGAGGTGAGAGTGAGAGACAAACAGGAGAGAGATGACAGTGAAGGAATTATTTAGGTACACATGGACAACGATGACAGGCGTATGAGACCGGCCACGGGAGATTTGTGTCATAACAATGAGTGGAAATTTGAGGGACAGAGGAAGGGAACAGAGTTTACATGGACATTTTGAAGTGGAGATGTCTTTTAGAAGTTGAGCTAAGAGTTGCATCATATGAACGTGGGGAGAAAGCTCAAAAGTGCTTTCCTGTGTCTGTATGTGTGACTCAAAAGAAAGGTGAAGCACAGCAGGGAGCGGTGGCTCGACTTCGAGGCCAAGAGGTGAATACTTCGTCAAGACAATATGAGGGAGCTTGTGACTCTTGTTATTTTCTTGTCGAAGTGACAGAGTGCAAGTGAGGTGAGAAGGTACAAAATGTCATCATCTGCTGTGGAGAGGAGGGAGAAATCTTGTGAGGTTGCCAGTGGGTAAATGTTTGCAGTAAATTTAGCTTGTGTTTTGCTTTTCCTCCTGATATTTAATCACCATAGGCTCCTGCCAGTGTTGCAGCCTAACATTTGTTGAAAGGTCAGACATGTCGCTCCTGCTTAGCTCGACCTAAATACATGTCAGTCTGTGGTGCAGCATAGACAGCAGTAGAGACAGCTTGATGTCGGCCTGAGAGCCCACAAAAGGAAGAGCCCCTCATGTAACCAGTGCCTACACTGTTTACAGAGCCGTTTCACTCCCCATCCAGACTGACGTTTCCTCCTCCTCTGAACCCACCGGCCTCATATGCTGAGATGATTAAACTGACAGGAATCATCTGCACTGCACATATGGCTTCAGATCCAGGAAAAGCTGCTCGGTGCACAGGAGACTGTATCTCTGCATCTCAGTGCACTGTCAATAAGAGCTCGTCTGAATGCTACAAGATCATTTTGTAAGTTACTATGAAAAGGCTGCCTCCTTTGCTGAGTCGTGTTATGGGATCCATACTAGGGACAAAATTTAGCTGCTTCACTTTTTTGTCTGTTATTTTATAATCAGACCCTTGTGTATCCCCCAACTTTATGGAGATGCAGTACTAAATCGCTTCTTAAGTACACCTTTAAATCATTAATTTAAGGCCTGTGTTTCATGTGATAAATAGGTCTGACAGTTGTGTAATAGTATAATCAGTTTTTTTTGGGGGGGGGGTAGATCATCTGCTCAATTATGTAAAGTGAAGAGAGCTGTACATGATTGGGTCCTCTAAGCATTGAGTGACTGACAAGCGGGGGAAGGAAGGCTAAAGTGGTTTTGCAATAGATGTTTGTGCACTCATGTTTGCACTTCCAGTACATGCTCACAGATAAGCTGTTGTAGTCAGAACTGTATTCTTTGAAAGCTTGGTTTGAGTCTAGCTCTCCCGCTATGTACCTGAGCAGATTGTATGTTCCGAGAGAAGCTGATAGGCAACTCGCTGCTATATAGTAGGAGCTTCCCCTGTAAAGTTGTCCGATGCTAAAGCACATTTACTGTCCAATTAATGAGAAAGCAGGACTACAGTCATCATTGTGGCGTATAGGCAGCTCAGACAGCAGATGGTAAAACCTAGTGAAGCATGCATTGTTGACTTTCAGAGAGAAAGTCAACATGGGAAGGGTTAATATCTGTTCTTCCCTTTTCTTTTTTACATCTTCTATGACAGATTTGTCATACATTAGGAAAGGCCAATAAAAAATGAGCAGATAACATTGGAGGGTTTTTTACCTTCTCTGTTATATGGCAGCTTCACTGACTGAGTCTAGTCTGTGAGATAGTGCCACACATTTCTCTCTGTCAGTGTCAGTATCAGTATCTTTAGCAGTGTGTTACTCTCAATGTGAATGACATATTTGCCTTTCAAACAGTAACAACAGCCAAAAAGGGGCTTCCTAATTAGATTTTGTGTAACTTTTGTGCGCAGCCATAACAGTTCCACCCCAGCTAACTACACCTGGAGAGAGTGCAGGGCTTTAAGCTAATATTATCCAGGGAAACCTACACTCGCTGCTCGACTAATTTCCTGGACAGCAGAGCAGGCGTGTGGTCTCAGCTGTGATAATACACACCCTCGATGTGGGTCTGTTGCAGACTGAGATCTGCACATTGGAGCTGTTCCTAAATTATTTAATGCTGATTTATGGGGTGTCTTTTTTTATAGGTTTTTTTTTTAAACTCCTGGTCCTGTGAGCATGGTTGTTGACTTAAATCCTTTTCATTTCTTACAAATGTCTGAATTGCCTGCCAACACTGCACTTCTTGAAATGTAGCTGTGGTTAGAAAGAAGGTACACTAATATTTAACTGCATCCGCGCTTCAGTTGGGAAAAATAATTATAGGCCCTGAAAACATTTTTCAGTCACCTTCTTACTCTGTGTCTTCATGTAGGACCTCATTACTCAATTTTCAGCCAATGTTTGAACAGTTATGATTTCACATTTATTGTCATTGAGTTCTTCTGGTTCTACTGGATTTTGATGGGTGGGACTCAAATCTGATCAAACCACACCCACACCGTCTTGATGAGGTAAATTAGCTTCTGTTAGCATTAAACTTTTAACAGATAACTGTTTTAATGTAATAATATTTTTTTTTCTTTATCTCTAATTTTCACTTATTTAGTCATGGATATTTAATGTTAGAGAGAAACCATTTCAAAGTTACAGTTCACCAACAAACCACTGTCCAGTTGCAATGCTCATTGCACTGATGCATATTTCTGCAGTCAGCATCTTGCATTACATAACAAGTGAACAGTAATTTACTGCTGTCTTTTCCTATTGAATAAATCGATTTCCATCCTGACATTCAGCTGATGGCACAAAAACACTTGGAAACCACCGCCACAACTCAGAGTCATTTATTTATGTTAGTCCATGTCTGGACAGTACACGTGTATCTGCTCATTGTCATTAAGAACTGCACCGGGCAGTTGGTGACGAAGAAGTAAGATATTCTTGCAGCATCCCTGGACACCTGGTAACAGATACTGTGTTACCAGGCACCTGTAACCTGGAGGGTTGTCGGCTACAATTTAGTGGCGCAGCTCGATTATCAAAGCCCTGTTCTTACACGACCACTGGCCACACTGGACTTCAGTTCAGTGGTTAGCAGCAAGTCCCCAGTTCGACTCATGTTGGCCCGGACCATTTGCTGCATGTCATTCCCCTGCTCCCTCTCCCTTTATTTCCTGTCTCCACTGTCACTGTCCAATAAAAGCATAAAACACCCCAAAAAATAATTTAAATATTTTCAAGCATATGAATAACCGAGCACATCTTAATTACTTACTTGTACAGATTGTATTTAATTGGCTTTAAATGTCATTTCAATTCAATTCAGTCCATAATGGCTTAGTTTTTCTTTATGTGGGTCAACTTTGGCTGACATTTACTGGTATACATCTGTAAGGTCTTTGGTGGAATAAGACTTTTGCAAGATGACAACCAGCAGTTCAGTGTGTGTAGAGTGGTGAAATGAACAGCAACATCAGTCCCAACAGGTTTACAGAGCTTTTTTATTTTTATCTGAACCTTTTTAGTTGATACAGTTGAGTCAAAGCACACAACTTACAGATGGAAGCAGCACATTAAATGGCTCAAGAGAGGGGCTGACTCAAGCCCACAGACCAAAAAACAATCCCCTCAACTCACAGGTGTGACCAATGATAATTATCCAGATTGCATTTACAATATACCAAAACTCTACAATATTAAGCTACAGAATAAATTATATGAATGTTACTGTTGCAACAAAAACAATAACTGAAACTAAGCAGTAAAGAAACGAAAATAAACCAAATGCAAACTATGTTAGCCCTAGTTATATATCATGAAACCAATGGGAGGGTTGCACGATATTTTATAGTAGTCGTAGTGGACAGATGCTTGGACAGGTTAGCCCCTGATGATTAAATGTGTTTTTGCAGACAGTGTTTTAGTAGATAAATCAGTCAATGGTCTGCAAAGAGGAGTTAACTCCTCAAAAAATATGCTCTCTTCTGCGCCCGCCTCAAACAAAGCTGTGGCTGTATTCATACTGCTGGAGCTCAGACCTGAATTCATGTTGATTTTAGCATAGCCTACATGTATCCACTGGATGTTTGTAATACTTTCCATGTGGGTCCAATTTGGTCAATAGAAACCTGATTTTCCCTCAGAAATCTCCAACTGACAACTGTCTCAACGTTTACTATTAATGCCAGTTTATTGAGAACAGACTCTGTTTACTCCTCGTGCACATTCCATCCACTCATGTTGATCCTGAAACATGTCTGTCTTCTGTTATCAGTGGCAGCCCATGTTATTTACAAGGGGGTCGGTCTGCTCTGTGTCGTAGTCTGATCTGCATAGTCTGTCTATCCTTGATTTGGTGCAGGGTCCCCGTGCACAAGGCAGCAAAGCTCTTTTTATGACTAAAAAGACTCTAACAAGTGGATTATGGGGGCAGACAAGGGGGGACAGAGACAGGTCGATTGCCTTTTGGTCAGTGAGAGATGAAAGCAGCCGACACTCAAAGGTGGACAGTCTGAGTGAAGTGGACATAGCTGTTTCACCCAAGGGTGCCTGTTAGAAGAGGATGTTTTTCTGTGTTCTATGTTCTTGGGAAATCTGTGTTCTTTTGGAAAAAAACAAAAAACAGATTTCCTTCCCATTGAATGCCTCCACCGTTATCTCCAGTCCCCTCAGGAGGAGCTTCACTATAGTCAACTAACAGCAGTGAAATATCCATGTAGTTGCAGCAGCCAAATCCCCCTTAGGCACAGGCAAAGCATCACATACCCCCCCCACCCGACCTCTGTCCATCGCCAGGCTCCACAAACATATTCTGTGTAATGTTGAATTTTCACAAATCTGCCCTGTCAAGCCGCAAGCTTTGCAGACAGTCTCCACGCCCCGTTGCGTTTGAAGACCCCAGTCAGTCTATCGCTGCATAAGTACGTGTATGACATGTTTCTGTCTGAAGTCAAGCTTTTCAAGCTTCCGATGCCAGCTGCTTCTCTCTATACCACGTCTGCCAATCCTCTCTGCTAGCCATTGCTCCTTGTTACCCCATATCCTCCACATCCTCTTTTTGAAGCGAGACTATGTCCCACCATGACTGTGTGAGATACTCATTTTACGCCCCAAAGCCTGCTTTTCTGTGTCAGTCCCTCTGTGATTCTGTTTTTGTTTGGGTCGAGCCTTGGTTATGTTGCTGTCATCCACTGTGTTTTAGGAAATGTGTGTCCTGTGGCTTGTGTTTCATACTGCCAATGTGTTTAGAGAGGTTGAAGCAGGACATGGGTCTTACAGGCGGTGAAGCACTGAGGTGGGTATAGAAATGTTTGAAGTGGAGTGACCAGACTGCAGCACACCTAAACAGGGGCTTCATATTTTGTAAAATGACGACTAAAATGCACGAAGCCAATGTGTTATTAATACTTACTCTTGTTTATTCAGCGTAATAAATGAATGCGAAGAAAATAACCTATATGAGACGATGGGCCCCCTGAACACAGGCATGTAAAAGACCCCCCAACCGTCCTCTGCCATCTTTCCAGACCTGCCGCTGGTTGAGCAGCAAGATTTCTGCCATTTGTCTGTGTGGTCGTGTTCCTCCCTTACTGTGTCTTTGTGGTCATTTTACGGCTCTTTGTAGTCATTTTGAATCTCTTCATTGTTGGTTTTGGTCTCTGTTGTCATTTTTGCATCTCTTTGTAGTTATTTTGCATCCCTTTTGGTCTTTTTTGACTGTGGACGTTTTGCATCTGTTCGTCGTTTTGTGCTATTTTGTGGTCCTTTGGCGTCTCTATGGGGTCATTTTGGCGCCACCCCTCTCGCCCTGCCCCTGGTTAAACAGCTTGATTTCTGTCATTTTTTCTGCACGTTCCATGATTTTCTTCCTTTCTTTTTCTCTCCATAAAAGGTTTTCCGTCCCTTTGTCCATACCTCATGTCTTGTTTCTGTTATCACTGTGTATAATCCTGTTTTCTGTCGCCTTCTTGTCTACGTGTCTCCATATTATTTTTGTTTTTCACTCTTCATGTCTCTTTCCCTTTCTTTCTTTCTATTTATTTCTGGTCCTTGGTTCTCAGACTCACTGAAACTCACTCGAGCAGGACGGCAATTCCCTCGGGCTTCACAGCTGTTATTGGCACATCGCACAGTTTCATCTGTAACATTTTCTCTTTTTCAATACGAAATCCAATTTCTTTCCTCACTAAATTAGACATTAGTCAGCACTTCAGGTAAGTGATACCAGGGAGTGAAATTAATGCAGTAGAAATTATGTGGTTTGGGGCTTGCTATTTTATCAGGGTTTCATGTACACACATGCTCACACACACAAGTCATCCACATCAAACATACACCTCCTCATTCCCTTTCCTCCGGCCAGTTGCTTAAATTGTCCTGCTCCAGCCAGGATATGCCTCTTGAAAATGTGGCTGCCAGAGAAAATGTTTCTCTGGACATTCGATGGCCCGTTTATGTATTGAGTAGGATTGAAAATCTCTTGAACTGGAGCTCATACGGTGTCAGTAGACCATTAAATTTGTGTGAAAAGGCCTCTTGAATGAGCAGATTGAAGAAAGGTTTCAGTGAAAGCTCTGTCTGCATTCTGCTTCAGCGGGATGATTGAGGCCACTTTTCTTGAGATCATTTTGGTTTCGGAACAGTTAAAACCCACACATGAAGCAGGATTTTTTTTTTCTGCATCTCGGGCAAATCTGTTTGATTTTTTTAATATGTCTCCTCGTGCTTTAATTTCAGTCCACCTTGTTCTTCCATTCATCCCATAGGTATCCATTCCCAACAGTGTTCAGCACATGCAGTAAGAAGGACCTCGCTGCCAGTCTGGAGAAAGGTGTAGGCATGTGTTTGTACAACATGCCTGAGGTCAAGGTGCTCTACGGTGGACAGAAGTGCGGCAATGGCTACGTGGAGGAAGGAGAGGAGTGCGACTGCGGGGAGGCAGAGGTAAAGTTGAGAGCAAACACCTTCATCCTCAACTGCTCCTGTGGAGTGGATCAGTCTCCAACACCGTGGTTGGAAACAGTGCGTATAAAAGAAAATGTTTTTGCTGGATAAACAAAAGTTAAAACACAAACAAATGTTCAGAAAATAGATTTCAAGTCAAGAGTCTGTGAAGTGTAGACGATATGATTCCAAGCACTGAAAGTGCCAACAGGTCACTCAGAACCTCCCCTCCCTACGTAAACCACAACAAACTTAAAGTTAAACCTTCTCTTGAAACTGATGTTGTTATTGCGGCTTAAAAGCACCAAGACCTGCTGTACAAAAAAAGTCTAAAAGCTCAGCAAACCACCTGAGAGACCTAATATAAGTACCTTTCTTTTTTTCTTCTTTTTTTTTTACGTCACACCTTCTATCGGTCTTCCACATGTGCTGAACAGCGTTCTGACAGTCTGCCACGGTGATGTCATATCCTCATTGAAGGCCCATTAATCAAAGCACTGTCCAACTTTGTGACAAAGGAAACAAAGAAAAGTGTAATCGGGTCGAAAGCTGAAATAAGCTTTCTTTGGCTGTGCCACCCAAACAACCAGGCACGCTCAGATGCATGCATCCACTCACGAAACACAAGCTTTGTTTCTCTTGCGCACACACAGACACACACACGCACACTGCAGGGTGCCTCAGAAAGTGAAGTGAGAATCACATGTGGGGAGCAGGTATCACTCAGCTGTAGCTAAGGCAGCTGTGTGTCTCAAGGATCCTAAAACCAAAGGAGATTTGTTGTTGAATATATCGTTGTAAATCTCTCATGAGTGATGGAGTTCCTGGAGAGCATTATGAAAAGTGAAAAATGCACCTCCCAACCAACATCGAAAACCCATAAACGTTCAATATCTAAACAAAGAAAAGCAGCAATTCCTGTCATCTGAGAAGTTAGATCATCACTGAACGTGAGGCATTTTTGCTTGAACAACAATGACTCGAACAATACATCATGCTGATTGTTATCATATATTCTACATTGATTGACTAATTGTTTAAGCTCTGTCAGACACGTTTTGCCCCATTTGATCTTCTTGCTTCTGCTATAATTATACGTTATGATTTAGCTTTGAATATTTGTAGTTCACTAAAGTTATAGATAACTAGAACTCAAAGATTCAGATCAGTATTTACCTTTTGTCGACTGAGAAGGCAGAAACACTATAGGTCTTAGTGGCAGCTTAATTGATATTCACAAACTGTAGCTTTAACCTGAAAATGAGATCAGCACAAGATATGAACGGTTAATTAAATATATATTTGACAGATTGAAACTGTTGTAGCTTACTGACTTTAATGCCTTATTATTCATGAGCTACTTACTTTGAATAGCAGAGGCCCTGGTGCAGAGCTGTTACATTGATAAGCTTAAATTGTTGATATAAGTGTAAAAGTAATGAGCAGATTTTTCTCTGAAACTGGCGTGATTTGATTTCTTTAGAGAATGGTGGCGAGTTGAACTACAAAAACACACAGTCTACTCACAGTTGTAGAGCGGTGTTAGAGGCTTCCTTTCCTCTCACACATGATCTTTGATGTGTAAATTCCCCAGCTTCCCATCAGCACATTCATCAGACAGCGGGAAAGATTAAATTTTAGCCGTTACCGAATGAACGTTCATTAGCTACAGCTGATGATGACCCTGCCACGGATGCTGTTTGTCATTTCAACCAGTAAAATTTGTGTTCAACACCGGCTTAACTGAGCCTGCCAGCATTATCCTAATGAACAAAGAGAGAAAAGGTTTGATAAGAGGTTCGTTAGCATTGGGGCTTAACAAAATCCAGTTTATTACCAACTGGGAACCAGATCCAAAGTGATATTGCTATTTGAGTGTAATAACTTTTTTGCAATTTTGGTGAGTGGACTCTTTAAACCTGACTGACTCAACAGTAGGTTTTTATTATTTAGTAAGGTGCTGTTATGACTATGGACTCCATAATTTAGACGCAGCTCTAGGTAGTATTTTTGCCAGCTTGCCCCTGCATAACCTCCATAATGTCGCCACAGAGGGTCCGCTTGTTTGATCTGCCAGCCCACTTAGACTGAGAGATGAAAGCAACCTTCTCTCTCCTCTCCAAACAATACGCTTATGTCAGGGCCAAGAGGTAAACAGCCAGCCTCCTATAAAACCTCACATCAACTGAAAGTCAGACATCCACCAATCCAGCTGCCTCCAGTTCCCAACCTTCAGCACATCTTGTTTCAACCTAAGAGCCCCACACGTAAAACAGCCACGTTGACGGAAGATAAATGATAGTGGGAGTTATTTTCTGCGTGATAGTGCAATGCATGACACCACTTGGAAAACAAAGCTGATGTGTTTTGGCATCCAATAAAGGGGAAACATCTCAACACCTCCCTGAAGTCTTTTATAACATTATTCCCATTTCAACTTCTCCTTGCGTATCCTCCTCTCCTCTTGGCGTTTTCTGCCAGCCGCCAACTGATCCTTGTCATTGTGTCAAAGTGGCTACAATCCTCTCCTCTTAAGGGCTTTCAGTACCCACTCCCGCTCCTGTCCGTGGCACCCTAATAGTCAACTCGGACACATCTTTCCCCATCAAATCTCAGTTGAAGCCCTTAACACAGACCCTTCCAAATGCTACACCTGATTCCTATCGTTTTCTCCTCTGCCTCACAGCTCTCACTTTTTTGACCCCACTTGGGTCAGAGTACTAAACTCTACAGGTCTACAGAGTTCTCCAAATCCAGATCACATGAGTTTCAGTTAATACAGTCTCCATCCAATGGTTTTCAGGTCAGGGTGGGAGTCCCCGGGCAGGAAGTGTGCTCCCCTGACCTGGAAGTCTTGATCTGACAAGAGCAAACTGACAGAGCGGTGATGATGTCCACATGTTGTTAACTATTTTGTTTTCTCTCCCTCATCCTCAGGAATGTATGAACCCATGCTGCAACGCCACCACATGTACCCTCAAGGGAGATGCCGTGTGCGCCCATGGACAGTGCTGTGAAGACTGCAGGGTAAGACTTTTCATGCAATCTTGGGTCTGTCGCATGTATTATCCTTCCACCTTGGATCTCCCGATCTTTCCCAATTTAAATGCACATATACCTTTCCAATAGCTTAAAAAAAACTTTGGAAACTTTATTATGAAATTGTATTTTCAAAGCTTTACTCTGCAGAGATGGACGTTTTTCATTTCTAAACTCAAGTACAAAGCCTGAAACTTTCTGAAACTCTCTTAATTCTCTCTGGTAGGTTATTAAGAGTCTCACAATAGTGTGTCTTGGTATATAATTTAATATCTCAGGTCAGTTCATTCCAACTTTGTATATGTTATCTCAATAGACAGGTTTCAATTGAAGGAAAGTTCTCAAGTTGGATTGCATAAAGTTTGCTTCTAGCTACTTACTAGTAGTTTTTGCTTTGACGTGGAAACCTTTTTCTTTCTCAGATGCGAGTCTTTTCTTATAAAATTTGTTGAAGATGATTAAACGCATAAGTCTGCTCATTGTGTCCTTAAAAATATTTCTGTTCAGACCTCCATTTCAATGCAAGACTTTGATTCCTTTTCTTTACACAAAAGAATCTTTGACCTTGTGGTACGAGACATCAGTACCATACAATTACTTACGGGGTCGGACATCTCTGTAACATTTACGGCACAATGCAAGTGTGGAAGGACAGCCTTCATATTAATGAAAAGGCCAGACCAGCAAAAGGTTAAGTATGCAGAAAAATACTGTGTTAAATGTGTGTTGTCTTCTTTGTTTTGCACAACGAAACGAAAGAAAATAACCTCAATATACTGTATGTGAGCTTCTGATGTCAGAGCAGTCAATAAATCTTCTCCAGCCTCTTCGCATTTTAACTGTTTGTTTAACTGTACTGTGCTATATGTGTTTACAGCTCAAGCCGGCTGGCACCCTGTGTCGAGAGACCAGTAACTCCTGTGACCTGCCAGAGTTTTGTACTGGTGCCAACCCTCACTGCCCAGCCAACGTTTATCTGCATGATGGGCACGCCTGCCACAATGTTGAAGGCTACTGCTACAACGGCATCTGCCAGACTCATGAGCAACAATGCATCACCCTGTGGGGACCTGGTAAATCAACATCCTCTAATAAGTTGTGTAAATAATCTTCTCTTTCAGTTGATATATCTCTCACTTCATATTGATGATTGGATTTTGTATTTTCCTTGGTTGTGTTTGCATGCAGGAGCCAAGCCCGCCCCTGGGATCTGCTTTGAGCGAGTCAACTCTGCAGGGGATCCTTACGGGAATTGTGGGAAGGACTCCAAAGGCTCCTTTGCCAAATGTGATGCAAGGTAAGACTCCGCAGCTGCACTGGCGCAGCAGAGGTACAGAGAAACGTCTGTGCAAAACACAACTGATTAGCTTAAGTGGTGTCATTAGCAACCATCATTCTGTTGTAGAATCTGACATGTGGTCTTCAAACAAAAGTTTACACGGGTGAAAAATGTAATTTAAGTATGATAGTAGCTAATTACGGTCTGAGAAAGTATTCATGAATCATTTCGTGCTATTCTTGTCAGCTAATTGTTCTAAAGATCTCCCTTTGGGTGAATTCTGTAATCAAGCCCTTTGTTAATTGATGTAATTGCTTTAATGACCGGAGGACTGCAGTGCTGCAGCTCTCTGCAGCGGTCTTTCATCTTTCTCTACAGTTACTTATCTTTGTCTGTCATTGACAGGCCTCTATGTTTTAGGCTTTTTTTAATTATCTTTTTCAATCTCACTGTGTGCACATATGGGTGTTTCTGTGTGTGTGTTGCATGCAGGGATGCAAAGTGTGGTAAAATTCAGTGCCAGGGAGGAGCCAACCGACCAGTGATCGGAACAAACGCTGTTTCCATCGAAACTAACATCCCGCTACAAGAAGGAGGGCGTATTCTCTGTCGAGGAACACACGTTTACCTTGGTGACGACATGCCCGACCCTGGACTGGTTCTGGCTGGTACAAAGTGTGGAGACGGCATGGTGAGGGATCAGTATATCATTTAATAGCAAAGAGACGGATCATGGAGTTATATTTAATTCTATCTTGAGTAGGATAGACAATGCTCATGACTCAATATCACGATTCAACATACACCGTTTAATCACATTATATGCACCAGAAATGTATGAGCCTCTGTCATCCTGAGGTCTCCTTTTGCTATTTTCTGATTGTTCAATGTTAATATTATTTCTATAGATTTTAGCTGTTAGTTTGTTGTTTATTTCCTTGCAGCTATATTATTTGATCTCTGGAGACCCCAAAACACTGACAACTGCATGTGCCTAGAGTAGTGCTCCTCTGGGTGCTGGCAGATAGAACTGCAGCACGGAGCCAAGGCAGACACACAGGGGCAGCCCTTCCTAAAGAAAAGCACTAATGAAATTAACTCCTGAGTGAATCCAGTGATCCAGATGTGCACTACACATCACGCTCAGGGCTGGAAAGACCCTTATGGCAACCAGTTATTTTATTAGGTGTCCCTCTCAACTTTTCTCCTCTTATGTGCCTACCTCAAAACCTCTCACACAGCAACAGTGACATCAGGGCCTCTTCCTGCCAAAAGCAAGAGGCCTCCCGTTTTTGGTTTCTGGAGGACTTCCCTTCTTAACTGTCTCTCCGGGTGAGGTTACAAGGCCTGTACTCAGTCTTACATTAATGGCAAACTGGTTGTGAGAGCAGATGACATGGGGCACATATGGGCAGTTTGACTAACCACCTCTGCTGCTTTATATCAGTAAGTAGGTAAATATTTTCAAAACAACTCTATAGCACCTGGACACATTTGCATGTTAGCTTCCCTGCTCAGAACATCACTAATGCAAAAGTTGCTGTTCGCTCCTGCCTCTATGCTCTCCTTATGAAAACATATGAGATGATGATGTTGTTGAGTTATACCTGTGCCTGAGGATTCCCTCAAATTCTAGTCCTTTTGGTTCTCCATGATAGAAATAAATAATTTAACAATAAATTGAACATATTAGGAACCAAAACGGTGGCGTTTCACAGTCCCTACAAGTCCCCACAAGCTCTTTCAGTCCCCTCACAGGACTTGCCCTCAGTACTTAAAAGGCCTTTGAGCTTTGTGTGCAAAATGGCTGTCTGCCATGTCAGCTTGTCTCCTGGCTACAGTCTCCCAAATTATGAGTTAGAGCCACACATTATCTGGAAATGTTGATGGCCTGAAGGTGGGTCTTTGTCATGGGCTTTTGTTATTCTCAAAAAGGTTTTTCTGTTTTCCATGCCAATCGGGGCATTAAGTTGGCAGCCCACACAATAGTGGCAGTTTGAGGAAGATGAGAGCTCCAAACTGCTTTGCCTAATGCAGGCCTTATTTTCTACATGAAAGCAACAGCTGGCTTTTTCCAGTCTGATGTTTGTCTTTGTTCTAGAGGACACGCAGCGTATTGTGCCTTTTGCATCTTCACCTCCTGAACTGCATTAAGGGTTTTGAAATGCGAGGTGCAGCCACCTGAGTGGCTTATGTAGTAGTTACAGACTAGTTTTAAATTGAATTAAAATTTAATTCCTCCCTTTCCTCCCTCTCTCCTCTCTCACTCATTTCTCAACCAAATTGACGGCCGCCAACCCTAAATCGTGGAAGTTGGAAGTTTCTTCCTGGTAAAAGGGGAGTTTTCCCTCTCCACTGTTGCCAAGTGCTTGCTCATTGTGGGAACTGTTGGGTTTCTATCTATAATACTGTAAGGAAGGCCTTGAACTTACCCTGTGAAGTGCCTTGTGATACAAATAAAACTGAATTGAAAATTGAAAGTTTTAGATGGGGAAATTGCAACTGTACTCTCTAATTTCTGGAGAGAACATGCAGCAGGCATCAATCATGCACATGCTACTTTATGGTACAGGCCATAAACGTGTGCACATTTATTCTTGTTTACTCTTCATTTTTGTGTCTATCTTTAGTTCATCAACGATGCTCTTCCTCTCATAGGTGTGCATGAACCGGCAGTGCCAGAATGTCAGTGTCTTTGGTGTGCACGAGTGCTCTGGGAAATGCAATGGACGTGGGGTGAGTGCAAAGTACATATTAGCTCAATATTTAGTGTTAGATTATGCACCAAAGCCAGTGTTACAAGCCTGTGAGGATTCTGTATTTATCTATTTAGTTTTTTACCAGCTGAGAAAAAAAATTAAGACTGTCTGTCTGTCCTATTATTGAACACAACAGCAGAGCAACCGCATGTTTACAGTACAGCCTGTGAGTTATGGCAGCTGCTCTTATGCTGTCCGATCAATCTTCGTTGTCCAACTGAGGTTAAATCAATCCCGTTTAACAGCATCATTTAGGGTCTACTTTGTTGTCCATCATCTTTTGACTGTACAGAGAGAGGAGATACGGTGCAGCAGTGCGGGGGGGGGGGGCCACAGCCGTAGTTCTATTGCAGTTTAAAAGTAACACTTCCTGCCAAGAAATGTTCACCTTTCTCTCTTATCAATAATTCAAGTGGTGCTTTTATGTTTTATTTACTTTGTTGTTTAGTTCTGTGAATCAAACACTCACCAGGGGCTACATTAGTTTGCAGTAACCTCTGATCTTCACTGTCAATTATAGCTATTCATAGTGTAGAGATGATATACGATGAGAAATCAAAGCTGAACATCCGGAACTGTATATTCCTCAAACTTGCTCTTATTAACCTGCGACTGACCAAACACCCCTGAACCAAATTAGCCCGTCAATAAAAATAAATAAATCAAGACAACTGACTAAAAAATTTGTAGCTGCCAGTAGATAAAAATAATCATATAAAAAATGACTCTGCAAGAAAATGTGAGTTCTAGAGAAATGGTATGCCACTAAGAGAGTGAACCTGAGCTGCATCTTCTCTTCTGCACAAATATCTGCCCAATCAATTTGTCTGACATTTTCTCAAACACATCGCACAGTACAAGACCTGACTGGAAAAGAGGAATTTACTAAATGTACTGCAAGAGTTTAAAGAACATTGTTTGTCTGCAAGGTAACTCACCTTATCATTCACTTTACCAAATACATTGGCATCTACATTTGGTGTTTAAAAAGCAGACGTTTACAGCTGTAGCTTTTCTGATACATCAAATGTATCGATATGAGAAGCTGAAGCTCGTGTGTGCACCCAATATAACATTCAGTGGCTGATATACGAGATGCCCTCACATATACTAAATCTTTTTTTTTTTTCTTGTTTTTTCTTTTTGTTAGTAGCCCATATTTTAAAGAAATATTTTCCACCTTACACTTCACATTTCACATTTTGTGTATCTTATTCAAATTCTACTGAAGAGATGAGAAAGATAATGTTACCCGTTCCCTCTGATGAAATTAACAGGCTTTGTTTGCGCCAGTGTTTGTCCATTTTGTGTTATAGAAACAAAAATTTTCCCGTCATGCACATAAAACTCCCCCAAATCATACCTCCCTCTGAGCCCCCAAGTGCCTCTTAACCCAGTCAAGAAGTGTCCATGGCCTGGAGGCAGGGAAGGCACTTGACTGTACGTCTGTACTAAATGTAAATCCCCCACAGCTGCACAACTGCCCTCCCTCCTCCTTCCAACTGACAGCTGGACTGCGTTACATTCGCCAGGGAATCCTCCTGGATCAAACTCCTGCGCTGGAAACCTGAGGCTTTTACAGGATGGACTCTCTCCCATGCACATGTTTTATCTATTATGACACACACGTGCACTTGTGTGCGCACACACACACACACACACACACACACGCAGCCGGTGTCCTTTTATATTGAAAGTCACTTAGACTAACTAAATAAGAGCAGTTTATTTATAAAAAATAAACCATTTCAGTTGTTGGGATTGAGCCTTTGTAGAGGACAGTGCATCATTTATATGTGGAGTTTAGCTGAAAGGAATATATATATATTTGATACCATTTGATGCTGAGCAAGAGAAATACCAGTTTAGCATGTAATAAACTGTAAAATGTACTTGTTTGCAGGTGTGCAACAACAAGAAGAACTGCCACTGTGAAGCGCACTGGGCTCCTCCATTCTGTGAGAAAGGCGGCTTCGGTGGCAGCATCGACAGCGGGCCGATGAGACTTGCAGGTATTGAGGGCGATTTCATTTCTATCCTCAGTCAACCAGTCAGAGAGACAACAGCACTATCTCAGAAATAAGCAGTAACACAAAGCTGCACCACTTGCACCTTGTACATCACTTTATTGTGCAGTCAGGAGTGGATTGATGTGTTGTTGGGACTGGAGAATAACTTACCTAGAACATCAAAACTCCTCTTCCGCCCAGAAATACATTACACTACAGATTCTGTGAGAGAAAATGGATTTCAAAGTGAGTACTTAAAGTGAGGAACAGAAATGAGCAGGGAAATGTTACTGTCAAACTGTGCCGCTGACCGTGGCCCAGCTGTAACGGTCTTTGCACCATGTCCTGTCATCGTTCTGTGCTGTAGATGTGCGTGTGTGTGTATTAATGTGCGTGTTGTCATATGTGGCATCAGCCGACAGCGTGGTCATTACTGTGGCAATCCTGGTTACCTTGGTCAGCCTTCTGGTAGCCACCGTGATCATCTTTGTGAAGAGGAAGACCCTGCTGCGACTCCTCTTCACCAATAAGAAGAGCACCTTGGAGAAACTCAGGTGACGCATCGCTCCATGAAACAAAACAGAGAACCATTGAGCTTTGCATGTTGTGAGGCTGCTTAGACTTTAGCAAAAAGAAAAAAAAACTTGAGAAATTTCAATTTTAAGTAAAGTTCTTGTTCCTGCTGAAATTGTTGCGTCATTTTAAAGCTGTAACTTTTTAAATCTGAAGTAACACCTTACAGTTTCACTCCAGTGTATTGTTTTTACAGAATCAATTCGGCTTAGAAATACTTTTTATCAGTTTCTAGCTTGGGTGCACCAGGGTAGCTGTACATAACTTTAGGCAAGTAAAGTAAAAGCTTTTTTGTTTGGTAAACAGATTTGTTTTGCCCTGTAAACTAATTTATGATTTCTATGCCAAACAAAATGTGTGTCTTATCTCAAAAGTGCAATTTATGTAAATGGCAGCATCACCACAGCACCAAAATTTTAAAAGCTGGTAACACTTTATTTTACAGGTCCATAATTTCTCTGATATTCTCCTAATAATTTCCAGGAAGTTTCCTGGAGAGAACTGTGTAATGTGGCAGTAATGCTGGGGAAAATGGAGATTGTGTTCAACTGGTAAACTTCCAGTTAATTAAATTTGAATGAACTGCGAGTGTAACCAGTGAGAGCTCTTGTGTCTATGAGTAACATTTGTAAACAGGGGGAAAACAGGCCTGTTTTTTGGATTGTGATCAGTTTAGAAGACAAGACTCAAAACCTCATCTGATGTGTTTCATCAGGAGTATGTTGTTATGGTTTGATCACAGGCAGTGGCCTGTGGCAACGCGGTCATCACATTTTAACTGAAATGTAGCTGAACTCTGAATGGTGCACAGAAATATGTGACTTCACCTTTTTCTAAGGGAGACGATGTCAAACCAGTGAAAGAAACAAAGACACAAACACACAAGATCCGTCATGTGAAACAACCAACCAAAATTTTTGGCGGAAAAGGTTGTGTTCATGTCAGACCACATCATTCACAATAAGCTGATTGAGGAAATAGTTTTTCGGGGCCTTTAAATTCTTTTATTGTGTCCTTCAGATCTGTGCAGGCCAGCAGGCCGACCAGCCCCATCAGGACTCAGTCCATGTACAGGCCAACGCCTCAACGTAAACCTCCACCCAAACCCTCTGGAGCCAGTATTTATAAGGTGAGTCACTCTCTACAATCTGTCTCTTACTGTTTATACGTGTATATGTACATTCATATACACCCGTATATTTATTGTGTGTGTGTGTGTGTGTGTGTGTGTGTGCTCTTTCCTGTCATAGGCCATTTGATTTGATTTCTTTTATAATAATACTTTAGCTCGACTTGTCACGCTCCCAGGCTTGTTGACAAAGCCAGATGACGGTAAGCCGGGTGATTGATTCAGCATCACTATATCTCTATCGAAGAAATATTAATTACGCCGCTATTGTTGACAGGAGGAAGAGAAACTTTAATTGAGAGATTGCTCTTTTAAATGAGACTCAGGATGTTGTTTTTTGAGCCTCTTTAATATTTATGATAAAATGATTTTTTTCATGAGGAGGGAGCAGAGTTGATTGATTCAGGCAGAGGAAGAAAATTGGTTTTGATTTGTTTGCTGGAAATGATAAGCACAAAGGGAGATTACCTGTCATTTGCATGTGTATGACAAACTGAAGACACATGCATATATGCATGAGTGTGTGTGTGTGTGTGTGTGTGTGTGTGTGTATGTGTGTATGTGTGTGTGGATCTACCTTTTGTTTGCACTGGCCTGTATCTGCAGCAGCTGTGTATAAAAGTTATGTCTAACATCATAATTGAGTGTCGAAGTCTATCTTATCTTTTATTTTTAGTAGCGCACTGTCCATGAGGAGGACCACTTCAGCCATTCCCTGGTGTCCACATGTCAGTCAGCTCTCACTGAATACATCTACATTGTGTGCGTGTGTGCATGTGCTGTCCAGCAGCCAAATCCTTTCTGGCCATTTTAGGTGTTATTGGTTTGTTCTGGAGTGGAGGGGAACAGCTGGTCAGGCCATGTGGTCAGACTCTGGCTTTTACATTTGCAGCACATCATATTAATAATAATGTTGTTTTCAGTTTTATGACTGACTCTGACATCAGCTGTTTCACACTAAGGAGGGGTTTATGACTGAAGTGGAATTTTATGCTCTATGCCTGCAGTACACCTCAGTGTCTCAGGTTAAAGCTTTTCAGCAATCGTTACACAAGACTAGGGCTGCAACTAATTACTATTTTTATGATCATTTAATGTGTTTATCATTTTATAAATCTATCTTACCATTTAGTCTAGAATATGTCAGAAAATAGTGAAAAATGCCCGTCGTAATTTCTCAAAACCTTCACAGCCTTCAAAAATATGACAAATAATCAAATGATTATTGACAAAAGGTTTTCCATTAATTTTCTGTTGATGAATACTAAATGTTAGGGGTACATGATTATCTTGGAGAGTGAGACTGGAAGAGAAGAGAAACAAAGACATTTTGAAATGTCACAGAAAAAGCTCTGGGATGAATAATAAGACTAAAGATGCCTGAACTCCATTTAGCTGCTGCAGTTTACTGCTTCGGTTTACTGTCTGTTTATTGTCTAACGGGGACACTTGAAGAGAACACAGCCATCATTAATGTCTTCCCTGTTATGACAAGTCAAAACATCTGCTGTGAAAAACACCCACATGACTGCCATAACGGATAACTGATGGAGTCACTGAGGATAACTTCCTCTCATCCTCTTTTCCAGCCTTCTCTCCTGAGCGCGGAGCCTCTTCTGCCTCCGCACAACTTCCACTCTCACAGCCTGCGCAGACTGCCCCTCTACCAGCCCCTGCACATCAGCCAGCCCATGCCGGTGTCTCTGAGTGTGGGTCAGCCTACCCTGCCTCCTCTCCCGGCCCACCACAGGGTCCTGCCTGCCCACACGTCCCTCTCACCACCTCGAGTGCCACCTTTTCTCAGTCTGCCTCGCCAGCAGTCATCATACAGAGTAGACCAGGTTTGTTGATGAATGTTTTTTTTTTTTTTTTCCCCAACAGTTATGTGACTTTGATCTCCACTGTGTGCTGACTCAATAATTCAGAAATTCTACATAGTTTGTACCTTTTCCTTGGTCATATATTGTATTTTAATAGTTTAAAATAGGAATTTATTTTTCTAGACCACAGCTTTAATGGACCATATATGTGGCATAGCCCATTAATATTTTAACGTACATTACTCCTGACTATTTTCTAAACCATACCGTAGGTTTCTGCTTTGATTTTCTGCAGTATATCAATTTCATTTCATTTTTAATAGAGGATGAAAACAAACCTGCTGAGACTTGAAACTTTCTCGAAATAGGTCACAGTGAACATTTCGTTTGCATTTTTTTCTTTTACACTCTCATTGGATCCTAATGAATCCTTGGTGGTGCATTTAAGGACACTCTGACATCAGACATTTGAGTCAGCTGCTAAAGAAGCATTGCAATCATGGGCTATGTTGTTGCCAAAACAGTTTCACTGTTCTGGAACTTTCAGTCGTATCACATAATCCTCTTCAGCAGATGATGATTTCCCAGTGATTAATGAATTGTAGATGTTCAAATTTCCATTTTTCTGAGTCCTTGAAGTAATTCTCCTCCATTTTGGCTTGAAGCGTAACACTTAATGTTCTTTTATGATCTTGGAAATGAGTTGTAATTTTGTCAACTACAAGGTCAAGGTGGTTTGTTGCTGGAAAAAACAGACTTATAAGATAAACAACAAACAAATATGGATGTTGAAAAATAATCAAGTGGATCTACTCATTTCCCAGATGTCACAGTTTCCTTGGACACAGATGAAGAGCTTTAAAATGAGTCCATGCTCACGCTGCATTACCACGTGACAATAATGTAACGTTAACAATAAATAAAGCGGAAGAAGTGCTGACTCTAATGGATTACCTATGTCAAACTAATTTTATGTCTATGATTTTCATAGCCATACTAAAATTAACAGAAACCAGTGAGATGGAATGGAAGGAAGGAAATAAATCTGAAAACCCAGCTACTCTTTAAAAAATTTTCTGCAGTAATGTAGAATATATGCAAATTGTAGTTAATGGTCTAAAACTTGCACAGCCACCTGTATGGTCATTTTTAAAGGTTGTAGCAAAGTGCTGGATACCACAACTCGCTACACTTCTGCACTGCGGGCGGCTCACTTGCTCGTATCGACGGCAAAATTCAATCCGTCTCCCTCCCTCCCTGTGACCCAGCTCCTGAGTAAGGCGCTGCTTTCTGCTGAGCCAGCAGTATTGGATGCAGTGGTGATAGTAAATCCATCTGTCTGCTCTGGTGGTGGATCCAAATCCTGATTCGTTTGTGTACCAGCACAGCGAGGAGAGTTGTGCTGGATGTTGGCTCTCTGTGAGCTGCAGCGGGGGTGCATGGGAAATTGGCAGATTCGTGCTGCTTTAAAAAAGAAAAGAAAAGAAAAAAGACATCAGCTTTGTCATATGACACTTGTCTCTGTTGGATAAAGAGCAAAACATAATCCCAGATCATGAAGGACTCAGAGGGGAGCATGTCGTTTTAATACCTCAGGCCTTAATCATTTAGATGAGCAGCAGTGGTGGAAAGTGACTAAGTACAGGTGTACCAAGTGAGGTGCTTGAGTATTGCCATTTTGTGCTACTTTATACTTACTTCCTCCACTGCGTTTTGGAAGCAAGTATAGTGAGCTACTTTTCACTCCACTACATGAATTTTACAGTTAATGGTTACTCTTCAGATTAAATATTTTACATTAAAAAATATGAGCTTATAAAATACAATACATTATTAAAGATTAAACCAGTGATTCCCAAAAGGTTGGGCTGGTCGGCCCCTACATGAAAGTAAGCTTCATGTAGTTGGACCCTCTTGTCACATTTCAGATGTCTGTGAGACATCATTTATCATTTAAATAAGTGATTTGAAGGTGAGTGAGGTAAAAATATTAAATACTTTACAGAAAGCAAAGATCAGAAGAAGCTGTACTGCAATTTGTTGTAACATAACTAACAGATTTATCAGGGGGCCAGACCCCAAGGTTGAGAGGCGCTGGACTACACGCTACCTAACTGTATATGAAGTAGTTAAAACTAGCTGCAACTCGAGCAGATACAGCAGTAAAGTGCTACTCACACACTCGTGAATGTGCATTAACTATCTTTATGTAGTATTTTCACTTCAGCAGGATTTTAACTGCAGGACTTAAACTTGTAATAGAGTATTTGTACATCGCCGTGTTGGTACTTTTTCTTAAGTAAATGATCTGAATATGTGCTCAGCAGAAACAACTGGCATCATACCCAGGTTTGGATGGTTTTGTGGTGTCCAGCATATCACCCTTGATTGTTGTGGACTTGTGCCAGCTAAAGATGCACTTTAGCTGAAAGGCCGCTGTTTGCTTTATAAATAGGCTGCTCACTGGGCTGCCAAAACAATGAAACCCTGCTACCTGCTAATATCTACTAGCTCATTTTGCTGTAATGAAACAGATGGAGCGAGAAGAGACACCGCATGTAGGTCAGAAACAGAAGAGGGGATTCTGTTGAGATTTAATGACAGTCCAGCAAGGACGTAGAGGACATCAATCCTTAAAGAGAAAGTGTATTACAAGCTTATTGTAATACTTGACACAACCTCCCCTGCTGTCTGTGCCAATATGTCTTATTTTAAGACTTCTTCCAAAGGCTGTCTTCTGCCTGCATGCCAACAGCACCCCATTAATATGGAGGGGTTTCCAGGAGAATAAAGCCTATCCTGCATTTATTACAATAAGGTGGTGTATGAAAAGAAATCAGTGTAGGAGCTGAGAATTTTCACAAACAGACACGCTCTGTTAATATCTTGTTCGGCTGAAGGAAAAATACATATCAGATATCTTTAGAGTCAAATAAATGTGAGGAAAATAAGCTCTAACCTGGTTCAGGTGCGCTGCAAAAGTAGACTGCGGCATCGTACCGCTGAGGAGTGAAAGTCATGCCTTTCCAAAATGTCATCTTTTCAGGAACTCAGAAAAATAGCTTTGTTTTTTGGCCAGACGACCGCGCATTTTTCAGTTCCTCCGGAGGGTTTTGAAAGGTGCTTGTAAGCCCAAGGCTCATAGATCTTTCTCAAGCCAGAGGACAGTGCAATCCTTCATTTTGAATTAAGACATGTGAACACCACCAAGACTCCAGTTACAGTGTGAGGGTTTCTGCCAAGAGCGGCATTAGAATGCACATGGGTCCTGGATTATTCTTGCATTTGAGTGGATGCATCTGTCTATTTACATCTTTGTTTTCTCCTCTCCTCTCTTTGGAGAAAAAAAAAAAAACAGCCTGATTTTGTGTGTTTTTCTGGAGAAGGAGTTGCTCTTCACTGAAACTGAACGGTCCACAGGACTGGTTTGTCAGGAGTGAATGTGTACTTGAAGATCACAGTGTGTGGTCCACTGTGTGTGGAAGTCTCTGTTAGTTTCAATTAATATTCACACAGATCCCTCTAATGGGATCTTACTGTGTACGTTTTATCACCCCCAAATTCTCGACAAGTAAAAGCAGTATCCACATGGGACTGTGAAGCAGATTCTAACTGAAACAAACCTGCTGTGCCTTTAACGGAGCTCCGTCTGATGAAAGCATCATAACATTTCAACCTCTGTGGGGTATCTTGTGTTTTTAACTGTGTCTGAAAAGCTTTGGGCAAATGTTGTGTTTGTAAAAACAACTTTTTCTGTATAAAGAAAAAGATGTTATGACATGAATGAATTGTTGCTATTGTTTTTTGAAGAACTTACTGATTACCAGTCGGCATATAATATACTATGGTGTGACTTGTGGTAATTCAGATATGGTTGAAATATGTTATGTACAAAGTTATTGCTTAATTTGTAACAGGCAACTAATTTGATGATCAATTGAACATTTAAAGTGCATGTTCACATGGTTGTGTGTCCGACAAAACAAGAAATACAGAAATAAACAGCAGATTAATAGATAATGTAACAGCACATTAACTAACTACATGACCAAAAGTATGTGGACATAAAGTAGGTGGAGGTCCAAGTGCAGGTTTTGGTCTGGGCCCTGTGCTGGCAAGTCAAGTTCTCCAACATCCAACAGTGACAACCATTTCCTTATAGGCCTTGTGTTGTGCACAGGGGATGTTGTCAGGCTGAAACTGTTGCCACACAGTTGGAAGTACACTATTATCTAAACTATATCATTGTAGCTGTGACATGAAGATTTTCTTTAATTGAAACCAATCGGCCCACATCATGAAAGACAAGCTCCAGACCATAAACGTGTGTGATCAGGGGGATGTCTACATACTTTTGGCCATATAGTGAAGACATGAAAAGCACAATCCCTATAGCAGCCAATCTTTCTACAGGTTATTTGGTTCCTCAGGCGTTTCTGTTAAAAAATGACCTTCGTGCAAACATGGCTGGGATCGAGTCCTCGGAGTCACGCAGCAGTGAACACTCACAGGTTTATGACTCTGTATGTTGATGTGACAAATTCGGTCGCATCTTGACTGCATTCATGAATGTTTTAAACCTTCCAGCTCTGTAAGTCTTATCCATGCATGATGTGGAAAACTTTTTTTTTTTTGTATGTATGCATATTACTTTCAGTTTGTCCATGTAGTACTCTGTGTGGTGTGGTGTGGTGTGGTGTGGGTGTGTGTTTGTGTGGGGGTGTGGGGGAGGTTTTGTGTGTGCGTGCGTGACGGTAGCCAGATTCCTGGTAGCAGATGTTTATCACTGCCTCGCCTCCTCGCTGTAGATTAGTAACACATGATGGCACCTCATTCAGATAACCTTCTGCACTCGCACAGCACTGCCACAGACAGGGTGGTGACGCGGAGGAGGCGGTTTGAGATTCCTCTCATGTTAGTGGTAGGAATTCAGAGAAGATGCTGATAACACAGTGCCCTCTAGTGAAACGTGTCTGCTTCTGTCTACACATAGCTTCGATACAGCTAATTCATGTTTAAAGGGAGATAGAAGGTGACGTGCTATCTTATTCGGTTTTCCATACATGTGTCTAAAGATAAGATTAATGTGCTTTGTGGTGTTTTTTTTTTAAAATAAATGTCGCCCAGCAAATTGTATTGATCTGATGCACCGAATGTGACTTTTCTTTTTCTTCAGGACTTTGAGAAGCCCAGTCCACCCCAGAAACCCCTTCCTGCAGACCCACTAGGGAGGAGCTCTCGGCTGGGTCACAGTGCCACAGCAGCGGGGGTCCACATCCCCGGCGCTGGACCCCTCCCCATACCTATCCCCACTGTGCCCAGGCCTCCACCCACCATCCCTCTACCCAGCAGGTCAGTGCAACGTGACCGGAATCACATGTCTCAGACGGGAAATATGCAACATGGTTTCAAATGCCTGTTAAAGTGACGGCTTGTTGTCGTTCATTGTTGCAGCTTTATTCAGACTTACAGAATCAAGCAAAATGTTGCATGATGTTTGGCATCAGAGGACGCTGCCGGAAAGTAATGATATTGAGGAAGAAAAGAAGTGTCCTCTGTTCTTATTTTTCCAGCGATTAATTATCCATTAATGACCATCGTGAGCATGAGGGACAAACTCTAATAGATTTTCTCAACAGTTTCATCACTTTTTGAGACTCTCGTGACTCGTTAAACTCCCATTTGCTCACACGCTGTGTGCAGAGTGTTTGGTGGATGTTCATAGTTTCATCCATCCACCCAGGACTGCTAGTCTGATTATTATTGTGGTAGTACGAGGGTTTTTCAGCCTCTTGTGCCCGACCACACTAAAGGCAAAAAACCTTGTTGGCTCATTCACAGTGATTCCTGGTTTATGAAACCACAGTTATTTTGGTTGTGCATAAGATGGTGATGGTGAAGTCATAGTTTTATTACACTGTTCCATTTAATATCTCTCTATATTTAACCTCGTTCTGCTGAAGCCTTTGCATGAATCCAACGGAAATCAATTCAGGCTTGTGCCGTGCTGGAAGTGTAACAAAAATATGACAGAAAGTAGTAAGAAAAAATGCCTCATGCTTATTTAGACAGGAGATCAACATGTTTAATCAGATTGTGTCTGCAAGGGGAGATTTTGCTTCAGGACACACTATTAAGCATGTGCTATGTCATTGATTGGGAACATTTTATCTTTACTGTCATGTGTTTACACTTCTGCTTCCGTTTCAGACCTGTGCCGGTGTTGCCCTACAGACCACCAAAGACTCATAAGGACTGCTGAGCTCTTGTTGTCATGGACGAGTATATCTCCCATCAACAGATAGAGACTTTCTTGATTTGCACTAATTACTGAGACTTCTGTAAGACCCTGCGGACAGTTGGAAGCGTCACAGAGTGTCTAGTGAAAGGGGGCTAACATCACACCTCGGTGTTAACGCCTCTAAAAGGTGCTTTGTTGTCCTCGCTCAGGTACCAATGAACTATTTATCTATTTAACTATTTAACTTCAATATCACCAGTTTGTGCACAGAGCACTCTGATGAAGAGTGATTTTCCCCATGGAAAAGTTTAGGAAAAGAAAGAAACATGGTGTCATTTAGGATATTTCTTTTGCATTCTTTGGTGATTTTTATACTTTTTTCTCAAATGAAATGCTGAAATATATGATGTTTTTTATAATCAGTCAAGTTGCTTGAATAATAGAAGTGCGAAAAGGTTTGTTTTTGGACTTAAGTGAAGAAAAAGGGAAATGGAGCACAACTCAGCAAGTTGTCAGTGTAGCTTGTGGCCCATAGAGCAGTGTTATTTATTCAGTTTTTCATATTGTTATGATGTATTCAATACCAAATACATCTTTTATATCCATGCCGCCATGGTGCTAAAAAAAAATAGATATTAATCAAATCCTTTGTTTCCTTAAATGTAATGGAAAAATGCAGCAGTTCCAGCAGTTTTTCTAGGTGCATCATCTAAAAACTAGTCAAACTCATATTAAAGCCTCTACATTTTTATTGAGGGATCAGCTCATTTTGCAGTCTCACAGTCAGTCTCCTTCATTTCCTTATAAGTTCACTCTCACAGTGAAGTACAAACAGGAAAAGCTCTTTTCACACATTTCACACAGGCTCTGACACACTGCTCACGGCATGTGTTGGACGCTCAGCGTGTTCTCCTGATACTGGCAGACGCTGCAGAGCCTCAACAGATTCGACAGGCTGATTGTGTTCCAGAGAATTACACCAACACCAAATAATTCAACATTAACTACGGTGTTTGTATGTTTAACATTTACGCTCACTTTGTCCTTGAGTGTGCGAGCCAAGTCAGATGACTTCAGCGCTGTGAGCTTCCCAAGCTCCTCCTCCACCGTATCAACATGATTTTTTACCTTATCTGTCCTGTCTTTTTTTTTTTTTTTCCCCTCTTTGCCTTTATCCCATTACATTTTGATTTTGTATGGCTGAATTATTCTTGAACTCTGATTATTCATGCATCGTTCATTCGATTCAGAGCATGCCGTTGCACTTTGAGTTTGGCACTTTCCTTGATGTTATTTGTCGTTGACTTGCTGGTGTAAGAGGAAGGATTCAGCTGTTAAAATCTTCACAGTGCAGTTCTTTTCCCTGTGTCAGTGTTCACTTTGGATAATGCATTTTGTATTTGCAGTGTATCCACTCGCAGTGCTCGTCCTCTCACCACTGCTGAATGATTGAAGTCAGTGAAGCCCTGCATACCATTGTTGCATTCGTGTACAGAAGTGTGCAAGTAATGCTTTTTTCTTTGTTTCTGGAGATGTTCACACATGTTCAACAGTCAGGGCAACTGCTCTCTGTTGGGAAATATGTTAGTGCTGTGTTAAATTAGTCGTTAAATGTTTATGCCATTTGTAAATCCTAAATGTACTGTGTTTATTTGCATAACTGTAACATGTTTAAAAGCCATTGTAAAGTGTAAATATTGTACGTCAGTAATCATTCTCTTCTTTTTATGTTGTTTTTTTACAAGCACAGTAATATAAGAACTGCTCTGAGGCCGTTCCCCACTTACACTAGGTGGTGAAAACATGATTTTGAACATTTTAACCTATAACTCGTAGGCCAGAGACAAATGTTTCAGGATAACATTTAAACTGAGAAGTTTGGTTGATGAAATCAGAGCCAAATAAAACTGCCTTTATGACTGTTTACGACACGTTGTTTTGATTTCATTCTCACCTTGCTGAGCTTTAGAGAAACCTTTTTAAAACTAGTTAGATAAGGACTCATGAGGATAAAAGTTTTCATTTGATGAACATGAATCATTCAAGGATGCCATGATAACTTATTTTATTGTCGCTGTTAAAGCTCAGTCTCAGTCAGCCCACCTCATAACGAAGCCACTAAGAAGTCACCATGACAAACAAGGAGTCTGATCATTTGGAAAGGTATGAATATGTATCACACTCCTGTGACGAGCAACAACACAACACTCATGAAGACAAATGAGAAAACAACAATAAAACTTAAGTTGTTTTGCTCATCCTTTCTTCTAATAAGCAGCAGTCCATAAACAGTGATTCTTAGTGTCAAGAAAAGCACTTCAGTGACTTCCTGTATGAAAGAGTCCCACCAGTCTGTTACCTCACTCATTACATGCAGGTCTCCTTTTGCCTCAGCAGCCTGTCTTTGTTGTTCAACACTGCCACCTGTCAAGCAACAGTGGTCATTACAAAAACTGAAGCACATCCCTCCCTCCAGTTTGATCTTGCTATGTTTCCTTCATGTGCCTCTCAAGCCAGAGTCCTGATTAAGGATCAGCTCCCCCAAATTAGATCATTACTGGAAAGGAATGTGAAAACAGGAAAAACCTCTGACCTGTAAACTGAGTGAACTGAAGAAGATCAGTGTCTATAATCAAATAAACACTGCTACTTACACACATAACCGTAAAGAAAACGCATCTCATAAATTATGTTTAGGCAAAAAGAAAAATGTCCATGTATTTATTTATTTTATTAGGTAGCATATTTGCTGAGGTAACAGTTGTAATATCACACTATGTATCAATGTAGATCAATGTTTAATCAGCATTTTACTACTGTAGTTTGTTGAGATGGAACTAAGTTTCCAAATCATTATTTTCATTATGGATTCATCTGCTGTTTTCTTTATTAATCAATTAATTGGTTGGAAAAATATAGAAAACTGAGAAATGCGCTCACAATTATCCAGAGTGACACACATTCACAATGCATATTCCCAAACCTAAAGATTATTTAAAAATGAATTACAACCTGGGAGCTTGAAATGTTGGACTTATTTGCAGGAAAAATCTAAATAGTGGCCATTTAATTCTCTGATAATTTGCTTAAAAATTAAAAACTTGTATATACTGTTGGGTAGTTTAATTCATTAAAAAAAAAAAAAATCATGTTTTATAAGCACTTCAACTCCACTACAATGCAGAGGGAGATAATGTTCTTTTTCCTCCACTACAATTATCCGACAGCTTTTATGAAGTATGACTGTAAGTACTTGCTCCAGGCCTTGCTGTCAACAGGGGGCCTCAAAATGAGAAAATTACGTACGGGACGTCTCTTCCACATTCCTCTGCTCACTTGATGTTACAGTATGATTCAATAGTGTTTACCATTTATAAACCACAGAGGTCCAATTCTTGTCAGGTTTTCCGGTTTAAACGTATAGAAGCTATAAGCCGCTCAAAGATAAGAATAACAGTAACAACGTTTCATATACCCACAAGCCCACATTACAAATTTTGTTTTAATACTGTTACTAAAGAACATTTCTTCTTTGTTTTTCTTCGATATTATTCTACAACTGAAAAACTATAGGCACAACAGACGTGTGCTGACCTCTATAGGTCTTCATTTTCTGGCTTTCATTGGTTTTTGGATGTAGACCTTAATTGTTCCTGTTTATCGACCACTGAGATAATTACTAAATTAAATCACAGTTGATAAATAAATGCATTTTACACTATGTAGAGCTTGTGTCCTTTGCGTGTGAGCCAGTTCTCTTTGTAAACACCAGACCCCTCTGAGTCCCTGCCCATCTATCTTTGTTCTCAGACCAGTGTGTGTGTGTGTGTGTGTGTGTGTGTGTCATCTGTTGATGACCGCACTTCTATGGGATTAATGGCCACATGACAACACTGGGCTGGCCGCCTAGCGAGCCTTTCATTTGGCTTCACTTGCAGAGGCGGTCTGTGTGCTGTCCAACAGTTTACTGAGAGCTGGAGGTTTCCAAACTTCATTCCTGTGGATCTGCAAATGAAGTCTAATCCGGACAGACCGGGAGCTCACTTGTGATGGCGCACGACGTTAGCAGTTTAACTGGAGAGGAGTATTTTGAAGGGAAATCACCCCTTTGTCCAGACACGGACGCTTTGAGTCACGGGGATAAAGACTATGATGACATTTTGGAGCTTAATCAGTTTGATGGACTGCCTTATTCCTCCAGGTTTTACAAACTGCTGAAAGAAAGAAAAGAGCTGCCAGTGTGGAAAGCAAAATGTGAATTCATGGACACTTTGGCCAAAGGACAGTTTGTTGTTGTCAGTGGTTCTGCTAAAACTGGGAGGAGTTCTCAAGTGAGTACTGTGGGCATTTGACACTCTAGTTTGCACATTTTATTCACGCGACAGCAAACTGAACTTTGTATATATATTCAAACATACATAAATATTCAAGCCCTCTCACTATCAACTTTTCCCACTCTTATTTTGAACCAGATTCCCCAGTGGTGTGCTGAGTTCTGCCTGTCAGTCCAGTTCCAGCACGGCATGGTGGTTTGTACCCAGACTCACACCCAGCAGGCTGTTGATCTCGCCTTAAGGGTGGCCGATGAGATGGACGTCAACATTGGCCATGAAGTCGGGTACAGCATCCCTTTGGACACATGCTGCACCGGCGACACAGTCCTCAGGTATGTTAAAGCATACTTTCAAATACAAGTACACCCAGTGATTCTTCTCTCCACTGATTCTTTCTGCCCTCTTGCCTGGTTACAACAATGCATAGTGACGACACAGGCAGCTAAATCACCCCGCCTTTTCTTACTCTCAGGAGAGCAGTGAACAAAAGGCCTGAGGGGACTCTTTTCAGGGGCTCCTCCACAGCTGCCTGGCTCCCCGTGTGCCCATATGTCACACTCCCTCATGCAGGTCCCTCATAAGTCAGCTGGGGGAAAAAAGAGAAACTCAGCACATTGAGGGGAGGGGGACAAGATAAACAGGCAGCCAGCAAGTAGGAAAGGATCCACTCCCCAGACTAATTATCAGAGTAAATTACACTAATGGGGGCAAAGCTGAAGTGTAGACAAAGTGGCTTTCATTAAGATGCCATTCTGAGGTATGCTGGAAGGATTTCCTGAATATACTGTTCCACTATTGCAGCCTAGAGGCTTAGAATTGAATAAACCTGATGATTTATTTCAGGCTTTCATGAATTTGAATACAGTGTGTGTCAAGCATCTCGTGCAGGCTCCCTCCTAATGTTTTATCACCCACCCCCAGGTACTGTACAGATGACATGCTGCTGAGAGAGATGATGTCAGACCCTTTACTTGAGAACTACAGCGTTGTAGTCGTGGACCAGGCCCACCAGAGGACCGTAGCCACCGACGTACTGCAGGGTCTGCTGAAGGACATCGCCCTGCAGAGGCCGGAGCTCCGTGTGGTCCTCCTCACCTCGGGCGAGCCCGGCCCCAAGCAGCTGGCCCACTTCACCGGGTCAGCGGCGCCTCTGATTCACCTGGAGAGCCCCGTCGCAGGAGAGGTGGTGTACAGCAGCACAGGTGGAGGCTACTTCTGCTCTGCTCTCCGTCTGGTGCTGGAGATCCACCACGCCGAAGAGGAAGGAGATGTGGTTGTGTTTCTGGTGACGACACAGGTAAAAAAAAAGCAGCAACCACACGGCTGAATATGTCTGTGAATATGTCTTCTTCTGACTCTCTTCTTTGCTCACTCTTCACCAGGAGATAGATCTGGCCCATGACATCCTGCGTCATGAGGTGCACAGCTTACCCCGTGACCTGGGTGAGCTCCTGCCTGTTGCTGTGCACCCTGGCCGGCCTGGGAATCTCCCAATCCCGGGGGAGGAGGAGACGGGCCGGACCCGCAGAGTGTTCCTCACATCCAGCCCAAACGAGGACTTCTTCTGGGCTGTTAGCTCAATCAGCTTTGTCATTGATGCCGGCCTTGAGAAAAGATATGTAAGTTAGTTGTTGTAATTAAAATAAGACTTAGAATAATTACATAAAGACTTCTTAAACTTTTTATATATCATACTGCTGCTGCTGCAGAAACACACCGCAAGTAGGCGTGTAAATTTTAGGGTCCCTCCAGGATGTAGATTAGCAAACCGGGCATTCATGTGTTGTCACTTTAATCATCATTATAATCTTTTTTTTTTCAGTATCTGTCTTTGAGCTGAGATTATATCTCTCTGAATCTACTTCTTTTTGTTATATATTGAAAAGCAATGATTTGTGCATTATTGCTACCCAGAAACAAAATTGCAATGTTTAACTCTGAAGTCTTAAATGTTGAGTGTTTTAATGATCTAAGTGGAAATGTAAAGAACTTTATATGCCATACAACATATATACATTTTCATGGTTTTGAAAATGTGTTAGCTCATGTCACTGTTAGAGTAGATTTGTGTGTAAGTTTAGTTAAATGTCTTTAATGTAACGTCACTGGTGGAAGAAGTATTCAGATACTTTACTGAAGAGTAAAAGCAGTAACAGGAAGTCCCATACATATTATATACTGTTGGGTAGTATGTTCATCTGGTTTATATGTAAAATCTTCACCTGCACAGTAACTATGACTGTCAGATAAATGCAGTGGATACAATATTTGCCTCTGAAATGTGGTTTAGTGTATATATTCAGGGTCAACACACTGTGATGCTGTTGCAGGTTTACAACCCCAGGATCAGAACAAACTCGGTCATCATTCAGCCAATCAGCAAAGATCAGGCCGAGAGTCGCAAACAGCTGGCTACAGGTCCGACAGGTGAGAAGTTAAACTGTGACGACACTTTTTTCATGTAAATATCCGGCTGCCATCCTGTCTAAAAACAATTAAAAAAAAAAAAAGGATCTTTCTCTCCTGCAGGCAAGTGTTTCTGTTTGTACCCAGAGGACAGACAGCTTCCCGCCGAAGTACGACCACACATCGTGGAGTCAGACATCACTTCCACTGTGCTCTTCCTGAAGAGGATGGAGATCGCAGGGCTGCACCACTGTGACTTCATCGAGAGGCCAGGTGAGATTTACATGAAGTGACTAAATACAAAGAGAGAATATTGTTGTGGCACACTGTGCTAGCTGGGCCCCTGTTGTTCCCCAAACTTCACGTCCTCAGTGATGATAATATGAATTTTGGGTTCAGTTCGTTCAGTCCGCTCCCTTTTGTTCCAACAGACAGGAACTTTTTTTATTGCAGGGCAGTGAGCCGTGCTGCAGCTGAACTGACAGCTCTTGTTCTGCGAGCTTCCTTTCAGAGCTGACCTGCTTCCGTGTGCTTTTGTTCCTCCGGATTTATTCACCCCCACTAACACAAACACACACACACACACTGAGCCTCCCATTAGTTGATTAGAGTGTAGATACACTAGTGCTGGTCTATTATAATAGAAAGCATCTAAAGTGGATTTGATTCTTTCCTCTCGCTCTGTCTGAAAATGTCTCTTTTTTGACACATTTGTTGCAAAGACAGATGAGAAAATCTCATGTGTTCCGCGGATACACTTCAATATGCATAGTGATGCATGGCAGATATTGGTGAGGATTATAAAATCCTAATCTGCTGCTGTCTTTCACTGCGATCAGCCCACCAGGGTGCCAGTGTACTGTAGGGGGATTGTCCCAGTGGGTCACCACTTTGGATTACAGTACAGACAGCATGAACAGTTCTTTTGTATGTAATTAATACTCTCTCAGTTTAGTTTTTTTAGTTTAAAAAATTTTTGATTTTGGTGTATAATTCAAAAATGTTTCCAACCCAGATCCTGGAGGTCTGATGCAGGCTTTAGAAGAGCTCGACTACCTGGCAGCTTTGGATAATGATGGCAACCTGTCTGAGATGGGCATCATCATGTCCGAGTTAACCTTGGAGCCGCAAATGGCCAAGACTGTGCTCGCCTCCTGTGAGTTTGACTGTGTCAGCGAGGTGGTCATCATCGCTGCCATGCTAACAGGTAACAGGCGCTGGCACATACATGTTTCCTGCTGTATCTTATCACGTGATCCACGTCACATATATCTTGTGGATTTTTCAGCACCCACTTGCTTCATGGTTCCCTCTGTGGACCTGAAGCCAGAGGCCACCCAGTGCCACATGAAGTTCCAGCACCCAGAGGGAGACCACTTCACCCTTATCAATATCTACAAGGCCTTTAAGCAGTGCCAGCAGGATCCATGTGAGTTTGGAGAGTATCACCTACTTGGAAACACACAAATATGCATAAACACACACACACAGATGCTATGGAGATCAGTGAATGAATCAAGAAAATGAATTGTAAATGATAGCAAAACAAGCTCATTGGCTGTAAACAAAACAATGATATTACTGGGTATATTTACAAGAAAAATACCTATTTTTTCCAGAAATATCTACGTCTTCATCATTGATTCTGCCTTCCTATAATCCTCTCTATGGCTCTGTCCTCTCTTCCCCCGTTAGACTGTAATGTGGAGAAGTGGTGTAAGGATTTCTACCTGAACCACACTTCTCTGCTGATGGCTGACGCGCTTCGTTCTGAGCTCACCGACATTCTGAAGAGGATCGAGCTGCCCGTCTCAGTTCCCGCCTTCGGTTCCCGAAGCAACACCTTCAACATTAAGAGGGCCCTGCTGGCAGGTTTCTTTATGCAGGTTAGATAACATAAGTTTGTTAACACCACTCAACAAAAACACAATAGATTTATTAGAGCGACGTCGACAGCTTACATCAAACACACACAGTCATCCTGAAGAGTCATGTGGGATTTTAGGTTCCACAATTAATGATCACAGAATGTGGACTTATTGAAATATCAGAGTACTGTAGATGATAAAAAATATGCAGAAATAATCATTTGTTTTTTTATAATCAATATTAACAAAAATTGACAAAAATCACATAGCCATTATTGTGTAACCCTACCACCTTGACGCCTGCAGCAATGCAATACACGTATTTATTCTGCTGCTTGAACTTTGACTGAACCTTTTATTCTTTACTGCACTTTGGCAGATACTTAAACTCCCCCTACACTTAAATTGACACTTCAGCTTCTTTCAGCACTTCAATTTTAACTGTTATTTCAGTATTTGTATTTCGACTGTCAAATTTCCTTCTGAGAATTTTTTATGTTTATGTTTTGGCTTTTTTTTTTTCTAATTATGTACTTTCCGAGGCAAAATCAAAAGTATGACTTTACAGATGGGAGCATCTTGTATTTGGATGCTTCTGTCTGCTTATACTTTTTTTTTTTTAGTATTTTTAGGTGGTGACTGCTTTTCCTTTGGAGAAATCCATCTGACTGTGTCTGGCTGTGTTTTCGCTCAGGTGGCGCGGGATGTGGATGGATCAGGGAACTACTTCATTATGACCCATAAGCATGTGGCACAGATCCATCCTCTGTCTGGCTACGGAGCCAAGACCCCCAAGCTGGGCCTGCCGGAGTGGGTGCTGTTCCATGAGCACTCCTTCTCCGAGGACAACTGTCTCCGCACCGTCACCCACATAACACCGGAGGAGTAAGACTCAGCCTTGTTAACATTTTGTTCATTTCAATTTGTGTGCTTGTTTTGCATTCACATAACTGAATCTGTCAATAAGTCTTGGAAACTAGACTGCCTTGTCTTGTTGTTTTAAAAGAACCAGGCAGATCACCCTCATATCTTCATGTTTGAAGAGGCTTAAAAGTAATCAAGCACATTCCCTTTCCCTTTCGGACCAGATGTAAAGCTCCAGTTCAGCATAGACTATTCGTACTGGTTTCGGAGGGGAGGTATAATCCTGTTCTCTAGTATTTGCTGGTTGCAGAGGGGATTATGGATTGCACAGATGCCTGGGAATGTGGAGCTGCAGCTTAATGAAGGAGGAGAAAACCCTTTGCAGCCTTTGTCATGCTCTCTTAGCCTCCACATCCTGAAATGCGTGAATCAGTTCATTGCAGCTCAAATTATGTGAGGACTATATGTAGTGTAAGGCTCCTCTCCCACTTAAGTGGGTGCCATTCAAACTTACTTGAACTGAGAACAAGTTTGCAAATTGAAATACAATGTGCATCAGTTACATTCAACCAAAAATGAGTTTGTTTCTAGAATGAGTCTGACACACAAGAAATCTGATTGATTTTTTTTTTTTGTCTTCTCCACGATTAGGTTCATTCAGATGGCACCACAGTATTTCTTCTACAATCTACCGCCAAGCGAGAGCAAAGACATCCTCCAAAACATTTTGAACCATGGAGCTTCGACACCTCCAACCTCCCAACAGGAACCCCAAGAGGACCAGACCAATGACCGTTGTGTCATACAGTGACTGACTGAGCCACTGTTCCCAGTCGTGGTGGTGAAATAACCAGTATTACCAGTAACCAGTAAGCACTTATTGCACTATACTGTACAGAATCACATTGTTCGGGTAGTTGTTGTTGGGTAGTTGTTTTTTTTTTTTTTTTTTTTCATCTGTGCCCTTAATCTGTCATTTTTGTCATAACATCCATGTTCTGTATTTATCTTTGATAGTTATACAAAGTTCTTATGTTGATTTTCAGTGTCTGATTATTTATATTTTTACTTAGTCCTCCTATTCAATAGAACAATCTGGTTACTAAATTGCAAAGAATAGTTTTTCTACTACAGTGAAATTTACAATGTAATGATTCTGCGGCTCTGCTTCAAGCTCCTCACTCTCACCTCTTACCTTCAGTCACTGTCCAACAGTCAGTCACCCACAGCACCGAGGGTCCATTCTGATTAATGAGGTGCAGGGACAGTTTGGGTCCCCCCTGCAGCTCCATCTGGTGTGGATACAGCTCAGTAACAGCGGGGTGACCCAGTTCACTGACACTGCATTAAAAACATCATGTCGCCTCTTCAGTGACTCGGGCTGAACGAGTTGGTGCCAGAGGGTACGGTGCCACTAAAAATCTTTCACTCTGAATTGTGCTTTTGAAGGCAAAGCAGCTGTGCACAGTTCATCATTTAAATGTTCTGGATAAATAAACTGAGTATGATAAATCATACTTTTATATTTGTTATCCAAAGGTTTGAATAAAATACCTCTACTAAAGGTTAATCTGATGTGTCCTATTAGCCTGAGATTCTCATGGAAAAACATACAATATCATAAAATACAGCACATAAAATGTAAAAAGCTTTTATTTCCATATTCACAGCAAACCATGCCGATATAAACTCACATTTATACATACAGCAATGTGGACAAACTAGCCTCTGAGTTTGCATTGAATGTTGCCAAACTATTGCACAATGTTGTTTTGAAAGCAAGGAACGCTTATTTTTTATTTTTATTTCAACCTCTCAGTCTTCAATCACACTTCAATCCGTTGTATTCACAGCATTATTGGTATTACTGAATATCACAAATACCAATTATATTAAAATGAATCATCATTTTTCTGAGCTTGTGCTAAATGATTCATCGCTTTTCAAGCCCCAGTGTGTAGAAGTTCTATGTGATTATACCATCGGTGAATTTTTCTTATGGCGTGTGGTTTTTGTTTGTAGAAAAATTTGACAATCCAGGTGATGTCTGGTACACTCAACAACAAATCCTACACAGAGGAGCTTTATGTGTGACCCATAACTGCTGAAGCAGTAAGAAAATTAAATAATATCTTTTGAATTTACAACAAAAATGTACAATTCAAAACCTGTGATGCAAATGTTAGAAAAAGATGAATTTGTCTTAAAAGGCGCAGGAGGTGAAAGTAGCTTTGAAATTGTAATTCAAAGTGGGACAGTGTCGCCTGAGGATGTGCCTGTTAATAATGATGTCTGTAAGTCATTGTTTTCTGTCACAGCATCTCTGAGAAAACAGTTGTCAAGTCTTCCCCAGAATGCAGCTTGGATGTCCGGCGAGGTGCAGAGAGCGGAGTCAAAGTCTTGTTGTGGTTTATGTCATTATCATGAATGAGTACCCGTGTCGTCACTTCCTGTTTGCGGGGTCAGCTGCTGCAGGAGCTCTATGTAGAGGCTGACACGGCTGAGGAGAGGTGCGTTCTTCTCAGCTCGCAGCAGCTTGGAGTACACATTCTTATAGGTTTTCAGCAGGTCCTCGTCCTTATTGCTGCAATAAACACAAATGTCAGGAGTGAGTGTTGTGAAAAGTTTAAAGGATAATAGAAACATACACAGCTAGATATACAGTACAATGAGGGGTTTAGATTCCTGCTCACCTTGATTTTCGTTTCATTGTTGTCATCAGTTTGACGAGCTGCAGCAGCAAGAAAGAGAAACTTGGCTCGAACACGCCAATTAACTTCATCACTTCCTGGAGGTTCAGTCCTGAGGTGGGACCACTGGCCACATCAGGAAACTCTGCTGATCCAGCAGGGTCTGGTTCGCTCAACTACAGCACGAGAAGCGAAAAGAAAAGATGTCGTAGGTGACGGTGTGTGATCAGGAACAAAGCTCTGTGAAGATGAATGAGCATGAGAGAGTATTTCCCATCGGCTGCTCTGAAGCTTACCTCTATCTGATCCTCCTGCAGCTCTTTGTGAATCAGCTGGAAAGCGTGGCGAGTTTCTGTCATGATCTCTAGAGCGCCGGTCAGGCTCTTCAGCTTAGCCGCGCTGCTGCTCTGACCTGTGAAAACACAGTATGAAACATTACTGCAAAAGGCTGTGGACAAAATGCTATTATATTCTCCAAGTGAGTCCTCCTCTTACGACCACACCCAAACACACCCAAATCTATTATGTCAGGAAAAATATTTATTTTTGCGGCTGAGGTGGATTCCTTGAATAATGATGAAGGAATCCAACTCAGAAGATGAAATAATTATAATATTAATAATATTATATAATAATAATAATTAAATAATAATAATAATAATGTTAAAAAGCTTTTGGAAAGGTGAGAGAGGTTTATTGAAACTGAAAGTTTATAAAAGTCTATATTTATCTGAAAGAGGCACATGAATTTAATATATTTGCTTTCTGTAATTGTAATAACAATAATTTGTATATATGGAATATAATCTCTTGTTACTTAGGTTGTTGGGTTTATATATTGTACTTTGTGTGTTTGTGTTGATATAAGGCTCTCCTTAGTGGGGTTTTTTAGTGTTTGTTTGTTTTCTGTAGTTTTTTTTGTGTGTTGTGTTTTTGTTAATAAAAAGGAAAAAAAAAGAGACTAGTTTCTCACCTGCCATAGTAAACTCAGCGAAGGCCACCCTCTCCAGAAGCGTGCGGAGAAGCTCGCAGGGCGCATCTTTGAGGCTGAGGAATAAACAAACAGCCTTGCTGTAGTGTAGCTCTGCCAGGCTCCGATGCTGCTTCCTCAAGTGTTCATCCCCCACCTGTCACACAATTAGAGCCAGAAGCACAGACATCCTTCAATGTGTATTATACTGTGATAAGTATGAAAAACAAACATCACATCACCAGTGATTTTATACCAGTCAGTCTGTACTTCCTTTTCCTTAAAAAAAAAAAAAACATCAATTTTTCTTTTAGCATAAACAAAAACAAGTCTATGTCAAAAGGGTGAGCTAAGACACCTGAATTATCAGCATAAATAACAAAAAGATTTTATATTATTGTAGAACTTGACATGACTTCCCCACCTGGTTGCGGAAGCAGCTGTGGTACATAGAGGCCAGGCGGTGGTGGATGGTGGCAGCTCTGTACTGGTAGAGCGGCTGACGAGCCGACTCCGTCTGGAGGTCACAGTACTTCAGGGATTTCATCATTGCCTCAGTCACTTCCCTCTCAATCTGAGGATTTAAAGTTTGATCATCAGTCATCTTGTCAATTTGTGAAACATGGACTTTTTGAGGATATAAATGTTGCCACAGCTTTTGGAAATATGCCATTTGGTGGGGAAAAAAATGCAAGATTGCCAAAATGTGTTAAAGAGTGAAGTTTCACTTTATGTAGAATATTTGATCACTGTCATGTGGAACAAAAGAGCTCAGAGGCACCTGCTCCTGGGCCTTCCTGGACAGTGGGGCGTAGTCCTGCAGGAGTGTAGCCAGGGTGAAATAGGTAGTGGACAGCTCCCAGTTTACACTGTCCCACACTGCTGGGTGGTTCTCACGGCTTGCCAGTGACTTCATAGCCCGCAGGTAGTAGTCTATGGCCTGGGTTGAAATTAGATTAAGATAATGAACTAATTAAGAACATGATGAGGATGGAAGAGTCGAGATGTAGAAAGATAGAGAAAAATAAAAAAGAGATTTTGAATTTAAGGGATTCGACATGGCACCTTGTTGTAGTAGAGGGCCTCTTCAGGTGAGAACTCCCCTCTGCTCTGATCGGCTGAGATGGCACAGTGGGCCTGAGCGCAGATTCTCATCAGCCTGCCAGTGTTACACAGCAGCAGGGCTGTGTTAGTGCTGTCCGCGATGGCTTCAAAGTCCCTCATGCCTTTCTCAAAGAAGGCAAAACTTTTTTTCCACATCTCCTGCTCTGCGACAGACACAGACTTCTTTGCTGGAGGGGGAAAAGCCCAGTTAGACACAGCGACATGGACAGAGGCACAGGGAAAAACAACAATATAAAAATCAGTGGAGTGATCAGTTTTCTAATGTCTCTTTTTAGTCTATATTTTCTACTGATTCAAGTGCAGTGATTGCTTTATGTCACTGGCCAGGTCCTTAGTATTCAGTAAAATTAAACTGGTCAGCACAGTTGTTAAGAGTTGCAGCTGTTACCCAACACACCTTCTTTCTCAGTCTGCATGGCTGCAGCCTGGTTCATATAGTACACTCCCATCTCATTGCGGATGTTTCCAAGTCGTTTGAGCACCTGAGCCAGCTGATCTGAGGCGTGATCTTTCAAAGCCTCGGAGTCGAGCAGCTCGAATGCTGCCTCGTAGCACTTACTGCTAACAAACAGCTGGTACTCCGGGTCCATGGCCAGGTCTGTTGCCATGTTGAAGGCTGGTGGATAGAGAATAAAAGGATTGGAATGATCAATAACTGAATACTGTGTGTGTGTGTGTGTGTGTGTGTGTGTGTGTGACTGACCCTGGCAGCTGCTCTCTCTGTGCAGGCTGTGCAGGATCTCCTGGTCCTCTTTGGTCTGGTAGCTGTATTCCTCCAGGTAAGCTGCTCTGTTGTTGGCATTCTGCGCCAACATCAGCTGGATGTCCCCACAGAGAGACAGGCACTGGCTGTGAAAGTGCAACACCTGTGGGTGCAGTGTACCGCTCACTGAGCAATAGGCATCTGGAGGAAACAGTAGAAGAGGAGGGGGAAGGGGAAAGAGAAATAAATGTTTAGTTATTATATCGTTTCACAAAGTATTGATGTAACTTTTTTGAATTGGTATTAAGATTAAGAGTAAATTTAGTAGTAGCAATATAATTTTGTATTTTTAGAGTATGCATCATTATTAAATACATATTTAAGTGGCCAAAGGTGGATGTTTAAGTTTTGGACGTTTTGCAGTTTCAGGCAGAACTTGAGGACTTGATCTGCTTTAAAAATAAAACAGCAACTTGTTCTATTTTGTTATTCAATTCTTGTTTGATTTGTGAATAAATAAAACACTATTTAGGCTGACAGAAATGTGCAACAAAGAAAAGAAAAATGTCAGCAACAGTCACAGTCAGACAAAAATAAATAAATAAAAAAATCTTGAAAATGCTGAAAAGTAACTATCATAACAAAATTTCTCATTGTTTCTGGTGAGTTAAATGAATTACCGTGGCATTGCAGAGACAGCTTGATGTAGCGCAAGGCTCGGCCATACTTCAGCAAGTTAGTGGCTGCATCAGACAGGACGTAGTAGGCCTTGGAGGCTTTGAGGTAGAGCTGCAGCTTCATATGGTGCTGCCACGAGCCGGGGATCATCCCTGAACGTGTCGGGTGCTTCTGGTCCGCCTGCAAGGGCCCCGCTGGTGACACACAGACACACACACACACACACACACACGGAAGACCATGAGAGAGACATATGCAAGGTTGTAAATGAAAAAAAATGTCCCTGCTCATAAGACAACTACTTGTTATTTCCTGTTTTATTATGCGGTATTTTGAAATAAAGACTGAAGACTGACCTCGTTCCAGAAGAAGAGAGATGCCTTTCTCAGCAGTGCAGCCTCCGATAGCACTTCTGTCCTCATATTTGAGAGGAATGGGTGTGTTGGGGTCTGCAGCTGGGAGATCACTCTCCTTCTTAATGCTGCCATCCACTGCCTTCAGGCCCTGTGTTTTGTATTATAGCAATTTAAAATGGTAGATGACACATTTCATGGGACACATCACATCATTAGTAATGTATGTCCACTAAACATAAACATCATGCCGAGACTCGCCTGTAGTACGTAGCACAGGACGTGTCTGCATCTCTCCTCCTTGTCTTGAGAAACAGGAAAAGCACAACTTGGCTGCGGAGATTAAAAAAGGGAAGATTGTCTTTTATTATCGTTTCACATAAACATATTTATCTGTACACTCCACTCTCTCCCCTGAGGTCTGTGTAGAGGAAGAAGGAAGAACCACTTAGAGAGGCCCTCACTCTGATCTGGTGAGTGGATTTGTATTTCTCCGGCACCGACAGCTCCCCTACAGAGCGGATCACAGCTACAGCTTTACTATCATCCTGTGGGCTGGAGCAGTTACTGTAGGAGCTGTTCGAATCGCTGTCCTCCGTCAGCTCCTCCTCCTCGTCCACCTCCTCATCTTCCACCCGGTCTTCGTCGCTGTAGCTGTCCTCTGAGCCACCGGCGCGGAGCGACTCCCCTCCATCTTCTTCAGGGGGTTCGTCGAGCTGGAACAGCTCTGACAGCATGTAGTGGGCCGAGGCGATGATCTGAAGAGACAGGAGATGGAGGGGATCAGGACTGCAGTCAGGTTCAATCAATTCTAAACTGTGATATTCTCAGCTTTAGTAGAGTTTCAGATTTCACTTTTACTTTCTCTGCTGTCTAAATATAAATTAAAAATATTATTCTTACTATTCTATAGTATAATATTAACTATAATTAAACTATATTATAATCAAAGACTAAACTCATTAGGACATATGATGACTAATTTGGTATTTTAAAGAAGGATTCTCTGTACCTTTTATCTATCATTTTACTTTGCAGCTCATTCTTTAAACGCAGGGTCTGGATTTTAATCTAGTCCAGGATTTTTCTCTCTATCTAACTGTAACTTCGAATTTCTTTTTACCTGTGGATGCCTCTCCTGATCCAGAAGTTTGACGCAGTTTAAGAGCAGAGTTCGGATTGTGCCGTAGTGCTTTCTGTTTTGTCTCGCCTTCAGCATCAAGTTGCTGGCCACTCTGCGCCACGAAATAGAAAATTGACTGATTTAAGTAAAACTCTCATACAAATGATATTTTATATAAACAAGCTCGAGCTGAAAATGGACAATTTAATCTCTTTACTGTTTAAAATTATTTCAATTTTGAAATATTCAACAGTATAAACTGTTCAAATTTTGTTAATTTTTGCAAACCTTTTAAAGTAAACTATACATTTATAGATTTGGCCTTGATCATATATTGCAAGCTCATAAAAATACATACTTGTACAGTAATACAGCTACAGGAAGAGTGAAGGGGTTCTGACATTTCTCCTCTTCAGCCTCCTCACACAGAGTAGTAAGATCATAAAGCTTCACAATGTCACTCCCACTCGCTGCGGGTCCAAGAAATACAATTAGAAAACATTGAGACAGACGGGCACATAGTGTACAGCACAAGAATTAAGAATTTGTCTCCCACCTTTGAAAAGCCAGTAGGTGTGACCCTCTTTGGTGCAGTTGGACTTAAGGAAGGAAAGGATATTTTGGGCGATGTCTTTCACCACCCTTGTGGAGAAAGTCGAGTTCTCCAGATGAGGTATGTCCTCTGTCTTTATCATCTCGTATTTCTGCATGGGAAACCACTAAATGTATTACTTCATTTTAAATATGTAGGCTGAAAATCTGTGATATTAAAACATTTTCACTGCTGCGATTATAGATGACAGTTTATAATTTGAAAATGAACTATGGCAATAATAAAATGGACAATAACGATACTGGACAAAAGCCATCAGCAATTTACCTGAACTATGCCATTAACGTGAAAGCACATGACCAGTTCTGGGACATTGCACATCAGATTGTCGAGCCAGTAGTCGATACCTGTCAGAATGTTGATTGGTTTATTATTGTCCCTGAAAAACAGAGAGAGAAAGAGTGATCAGCATATAAAACTGTTTCAAAAAAAAATTTCCACCATCTATCATCACTGTGCATAGACATACTGTATGTCACCAAAAACATCTTCCACCCATTTTCTGTGGAGATTTGTGACATGTAATGTATGATGCCAACAGAGGGCAACAGAATCATGAAGTGCAATACAATTATAATTACAGGATTACATAATCATCTTCTCTGGTAATTAGCATTCATTTCAGAGCCTGGACGGGAGTAAATTAATTCTAATTCCAACCTGAGTCTCAGACTGACGGCAGGATAGCGACCGCCTCCAAAAATAGGCATGTTGGAACCAACCAACATGTGGATATCCTCGAACGTCCACATGATGTTACGCACAAAGTCGTTTCTTAAACCCTGTCAAACAAGTAACATCAAAGTATATATTAGATAAAAGCTATCATCTGTCGTCATATAGCATTAAGGAAGGGTAAAAGTTGACTTACCTGACTGTTCTCCCCTTCGTTGAACAGTGTAGGGAGGTTTTGCTCTTTGGGTATAGACGTCACCTGGCCCAAAGCAAACGTGCTGTCCATAGAAACACTTTCCTGCATATTTTATAGCAGCAATACTGTCAGTGCAAGCAGTGTAACCCAAAGCACTCACACAAACTTAGCAGTCACCAAGAGATACTTTATATCTAAAAACATTGATTACTTATTTGCTCAAACATTACTCATTACTCAGTGAATACAGACAGTTGTGACACAACAAAGGGTTTTTTCTAACTCCTAATTTTTTACACATTTTATTAAAATTTATTTTTTATTATTTTTTTTTTATTATATTATTTGAAAAAAAAAAAAGTTTTAATTATTTTGGAGATATCATTAACATCTTTTGAAGAGAATATTTTTCCGGCATTTTGTTATTTTTTCTGAGATTTTATAAATGTTTTTTCAGAGATTTTTCAGTCCTCTTATTTTATTGATATCTATCAGAGATTTTCTAGACCTTTTATTAATACGAGATTGAGATTACTCAGACATTCCTTGAATATAATGACATTTTGGGAGAATTTTTGAGTCATTTTGATTTTTTTTGTACCTGCTTGGGAGCATCTGATTCTTCAGTGTCAGACGGTGTGCTGGTGAAGGTAGTGGGCCATGAAGAACTGAACTCCTCTGCCCCATTCTCCTCCTCCCCTTCAGTCCGGTCGTCTGGTACAGGCTCCGCAGCCCCATCACCATTTATACTGCAGGAAACAAAGTGATGGAGCCACAGTGTTAACAGATAGTAAACCCTACTTGTTCTTTTCCATTATTAAAGTAACACCAGTTAACTCACCTGTAGTAGAGGAACTTTGACAGGATTGCTTTCTGATACCAGTGCTCTTTACTCTTCTTTTTCCTCTGCCATTTCTGATCTATTAGCCGCTGGTAAAACTCTTTCAGCCATGTCCAATCTCCTGTCTACAAAACACACATAGCAGAGAGAACACAATTACTTAAAGCACTTACTGTCATGGAAAATTTCTAAAAACATGGCACAACAATCCTTGTTAGGGAATAGGGACTATCTTTGATTTGTAAAGGTTCTTGCTGTACCTGAGAGGACCTCATGAAAAGTTCTTGAATGTCCAGCTCATCCAAAAGTAGGGTCCTCCCTACGCGGTGAACAGCCATACTGACGTGGGACTTGCTGTAGGGGATTTTCAAAAGTTTCTTGATGTTCTGAATTTGACAGAAAACAATGTTAACATCAGCTGAATGTGCATTTTTCGGAAACAAAGAAAGAAATGTTTGCTTTGCAACAGCTTCACAAACCTCCGAGTCTGACACCACGTCAACATCATCTCCGATACAATCAATGAAGTCATAGGCCATCCCAAAACTACAAAAGAAGAAAAGGTACTTAATCACATCAGTGTTTGCAAAGGGTGAGATTTAGTAGTTTCAGCATCCATGGTTCACCAACTGATAACCATAATATTAATCCGGTTGATTGAGGATTATTAACACTTTCAGATGTGCAGCGAGAAATTATCCAGTGCTTCTCGCCAGTGGTGTCTACACTGTAATATTATATTTAGTGCATTCTGACCAACAACAGAGACCATCTGCCAGCAGGTTTCCACAATTAAGCAGAGCATAGAGCGTGACGCTTTCAGCCTCTAATACAAACTGTGACTTATACTCAACAGGTGTCAACTGTAAATCACATCTAAAAACACTTAATCTAATATTTCCTTCCCCCTTATTGAAATAAATGGGGTGGACAAAATGTCAGAATTAAGAATCTCTCTCAGTATAATGCAACGCGGATCACCAGCATCAACAACTACAGACACCAAAATTACTATACGGTTGAAAACAGTTTCAATAAAACTTCATTATGTTTATTGCAGGCCTGCTGCATTAGACTGCATTAGTTTTATCTTGGTGTATACGATAAGCTGTCAACAATGAAGATCCTTTAAAGCAAACACCTTTAGTTTCTAGGACAAAGGTAGAAACACAAATGTGGGTAAAATTAAAGCCAAATTAAACACCAATCCAGCCTGAATGTAAACACTGGAAACACGATTAACAATACGTTGTGTTTTAAAATCCATATTGGATATGCCTGGTAAATGCAGCACTCAGTGTTGTGTGAGATTTTGAAGACTATCCAGCCTTCTGACAATTAGAACTAGGAACTACAAGGATACGATATACATAATGAGAGACAATGAGAGATGGTTTTCCCATATTATGTAGTCTAGAGTTTTGGCCCATTGCCTGACCACTAACTGTGGGTTAGAAAAGGTGGCACACTTGTTAGAGTGAAAAGGATCGGGACAGTGCGTTTCCTTTATTTTGCACAACATAGTCTCATGCTAGAGCAATAAATATCAGTTGTAGCAATAGTATTTCTCGTGATGTTATACCTGGAAAAAGGCTTGCTCTTGCTGCTGGACCCTAATATAGTTGTGCCCGCACTGCCCAGCTGGGGGTTTTCTCGCAGCCAGTTTGCAGGAGGCAGCTTCAGGTCTGTCTTCTCCTGCAGCAAGGCATAGCTGGTAGGAGGTGGGGCAGCAGAGTACTTGACCACGGCACGGCTCTTAATTTCAGTGTTGCCTGAGCATAATGCCGAGTCCTACAAAATAACAAAGAAAAGCATTATATCATAAGTTAGTGGATACGACCAGAGAACACTGACTTCGGGTAGCATGTGAGGTTTTCCAAATGATGCAGAAGACATTGTTCCTCTGTTCCAATTAATACACTATTATTATTCCATAATAGTAAGGATATAAGGCCACAACCAAGAATTTGTTTAATAATCAATATGTATGACAATTACTTTCTTTAAATAATTGATTAATTGTTTATTGTCTGTAGAATGTCAGAAAATTGTGAAAAATGCCCATCATTTGCCTATTTGCTGAAGCCCATGTTAACATGTAAAGTTTTATTTCGTGAAAAAACAAAAAAGAACATGAACAAAAACAGTCAAAAACCCAAAGATCTTGAGTTTATTGTTGTAGAAACTAGAAAATATTCACATTTGCGAAGCTGGTACCTTTTGAAAATCTCACATTTCTGCTTTGAAGAAATGACTTTAATGATTAATCAGCTATCAGAATTGTTTACTATTTGACTGATCATCTGGTCATTTCAGCTCTAGATGAGACCCTCTATAATGAAACTGCCATGTACATAGTTGGTCAAAAGGTCAATCCAGCCCTACTTCTACATGTGGCTTAGGCTGGTAAACAGTTGTCATGAGTATTGTCTGTGACTGCAGGTGGCAATGACTTTAAATATGACATTATACACTACTGTCGCAAAGTGGTGTATCGAAAGACAGTTTGTTATCATCTTAGATAATAAAGAAACCATTTTTACAACCTTGTTTTGTGTTCAGTCTGGTTACTTACATGCTTGCTGTTTTCACCTGTGCAGGTAGGGCCACTGATTTCTTCCTTTGCATTATCCAAGGGTACCCCAGGCTCTCTGTCCCCAGCTGATGCGCTCATACTGGACAACGGACCGTCAATCCAGAGAACATTGGAAATTTCTTAACGACTAAACAACCTATCCATGGCCTGGACAACTCACGGACAATATCTACATTAGTAAGATAACAGGCTAAATAGGTCAGTTATGTGGATAAAGTTAGTGATGTCTCTAGTTAGCTACGCTAGCTGGACAGGCTAGCTCCTCCAGAGAGAAATGCTAACTCGTAGACCTGTAAAAAAAAAAGAGAGTGTAGTTATATAACACTGTTGTTAAATTAAAGCTTTACACACGCGAGAAGGAAGCCTTTGTTGCTTTGTTAACCTCAGTAATGTTTAGCCCTTATTTTACTCGTTAAATAAGCTTGTAGCTTCTCTTTCCATCAGACTGTTGTCACAGCACACGTTAGTGCCAGCAGTGAGCAAACAACAACTTCCTGTTTTCACTCCAAAACCCATCGTCTTTCTTTTTTCAACCATAAGAATTGCTCCGCATTTTAGAAAAAAATATATAAAAGACAGGTTTTAATAGTTAAGTTAGTAGTAATGTAGAATATTAGTATGTAAGGGAAAAGTATTTATACTGCAGCAACTTATTGAGAAAAATGTATGAACCGGAAGTACTTTCAGAGCTGTCAAGTCCTCTTCGAGAAAAGTTGAGCACATTCTGCTCTGATGAATTTTATTTTGAAATTTACTGAGAGGTCGTTAATGATTAAGCTGTACCACTGCCTATTCTCAAACGAATGAAGTTGAAGGTTATTTCTGGACAACTGTTGTGTCAGTTAAAGTCTTTCCATTTTCTACTACTTTATGTTTATGCTCCACAACATGTAGAAGGCAAATATTGTACTTTTTACTCCGCTACATTTATTTGACAGCTTTTGTTACAAATTACTGTGCGGATTCAGAATATTTATACAAACTAGTTAAAGTAACCCCACCTTTACCAGCTGCAATAGCAGGGGTGGGTACATAATAATTAATGCAACAATAACTACAATCCTGAAATAGTGTCTGATGAGTACTTATCCTTCTGATAATTTAATTATTATTTTAGAGTTTTTACTTGTACTTCTTCACTGACGTATTGCTGTGTTTTAAGATTTAAGATTGGATATTATATTATTTTGTGACATTTCTGCTCTGTTCTGGTTAAAAAGAAAAAAGAAAGAAAATACGTGTTCTGCAATAGATAGTAGAGCTTGGTTGTTTTGTTTGGGTTTTTTTTTTTAATTTAGAAAAGTAATTTCTTCTAACCATATTATATTATTTTATAGGCTATCATATTATATTAGACAGGGGATAGGATCATGGGATGGGATCAGAGGTTATATCCAGCAGGGCTCTGTCAGCTGCTTGCTGACTGAACAGGGAGGAGGAGCTGTGAAACTTTGCTGCAAGCCGTTCATTCCTCTGCTGTGTCAATGTTTTAACAATCATTTCGCCCTCGACCTCGCCAAAGTGATATGTGTTGTAACGTTAAAGCGGAAGACAACTAAAGCCGTCGCTGTGGTACGTTTGAGGACCGTAAACGCCAGACAAGTTTAATTTAGTACAATGGGAAGCTGGAAGAATCACGTGCGCGCTCGACTGCTACAGAGAGACCAAACTGAGAAACTCCCCTATGTTGGCGTTTTTACAAGCTGTAAGATGAATATTTTACTATCTTTGCAGTGATTATGTTCTCGCTGTATCTAAGGACATTTGTCTGTTTTCTGTTAGTGTCTCTGCTGGAGGAACGTTTTGAAATTCGCAAACAAATTTTAGAAGAAGTTCAGTCTAAGAGGTTAGAAATACAGAATTTCGCTTGACCTACATGTGACTTATCTGTCAATCTGAATTTATAACTCTTCGTTGATTTTCACTGGTTTTCATTGTCAGTTTAGAACGAGGTGGAGTTGAAGTTGGGAAAAACACCAGACTTCTTCAACTCCAACTGAGAGAGAGTGAACACCTAGAAGAAAAGGTGGGTTAAATGAGGAGTAATCCAATGATAAAACCATAGTATCAGCCTCCAGTTATAGCAAAGAAGTTTCAGCTATTATTTAACTGTATAAGCAGCAGCAGTTTGGACAAATATTTGCTATAAACCTCAGGCATACATCTGTTAATTAGAAATTAAATTAATTGATACCTTTGGGTGCCCTGACCATGTAAAATAATCATTAGCCTACTATGGAAGTCAAGGAGTTAGATTACAGCAGGGAAACAAACTGGCCTACATGATCCTTCTTTGACTCGTGTTAGCAGGTGTTGACCTTTGAACTTGTGAAATCCGTTAAGTCAGTTCATTATTTTCTTTTTGTGTCCACAGCTGTCTCAGACTGTGTCTGACCTGACCACCGTCCTGTATCTGAAAGAGGCTGAGCTACAGTACTGGCAGTCACGGTAATTGCAGGTTTTCGGTGCACCACTGCACAGTGTAGGATACTCTGTGCTTTCTCTTAACACAACTGAGTCCTGATAATCCTCAGAAACAAAAGTGTTTCCTATCATCAAAAAGTCTTCTCAAAACAAATTTTGGGAAATTGGGGGCCACCATCATGCTTGTCCTATACTTGGGTCAATACAGCAATAATGAAAGATTCAGCCTCCCTCTCCAACCCAATAATTTTCGTACAGTCCCATACTTTAAATCCATGTACTAGAAGTTATGAAGCATGTTGAAGAAAAGTTATTTTCAAAGACGACCTTCCTGTAATCACTATATGTATTATCAGGTGAATAAAATGATGTTTAAATGGTTACTTTGGGTGTATAATCAAGGAACTTGATGTATGTATGAAACAACCATCTAGGGTTGCAGTGCTGCTCCTGTGTATTACATTTAACAGGGTTAAATCATACAGTGTAAGCAGAACCACAAATCACCTCCTGCATTTGTGGCATCTGTTGCACAGTGGGAAGCATAAAGAGATATAAATCCAGTTTAAACCCCTTGGTGTATGAACTTGTGACCTACAATCTAACATCTAAAAGTCTGAAGTAACAATACCACAAGGCGATCAAAGGTACAATAAATAACCATTTCATTACTTGGCAATTTCAGTGTGTCCCAGTACCGTCAAGAGGCACTCACTCTGGCTAAAGGGAGTAACACCCTGAAGGCGACCCTTTCAGAATTTGAGTTCAACATAGAGTGTCAATCCAAAGAGCTTGGAGCCCTGCGAACAGAGCAGAAAGGACTAAAGGAAGCGTTGGCACAGGCTTGGAGAGAGAAAGAGGAGCTCTTGCAGCGATGGATGGAGGAGAAGAGGGAGGAGGCAGACAGGTTGAATCAGTACAACGACACACAGGAAAGGTAAGACAAGTAAATGTGTGATCTGTGTTTAACAAAGGCTGAAAAATAAGTATTTACTCACTTGGTATGATAACATAATAGTTGTGGAGATTTTAAGTTGTCTGTGATTTTTCTGCTTTTCATCAGGTGGCAACGTTTGGCCAAACACCTGAGGAAGAACCTTCATAGGGAAATGGAAAAGAGTATGTTCCCATAGTGACAGACCCTTGGAGTGCTACGTCTCCATCAGTCATTCAGAGTAAGAGTCAGCATTCTCTTCTTAATGGAAGTAAATGGCTGTCTTTTAATTTATTAACATTACTTCACTTCAGTGCTGCACACATGAATCTTTGTTAGCACCAAGAGCCTTCATCAATCATCGTTTTGACCCTCTTAATGAAGAAGGTCAAGTTGATGAGGTCAAGACAAAAAGGGCTTTTTCACAGTGAATTGTTAACAAGATCAACAAAGCACTAATACCACTGATGAAGAACAATTTGGCCCTCATCAATTACTTCAGTGGGCTTTAATAATGGTGGAGGAAGAATTCAGATCCTACTATAACTATAGTATATCAGGGAAAAATACTTAAAGTATCAAAAGTAAAAGTACTTGATATTAGATATTACATCATTGGATCATTATTACTGTATAACTTGTATATAGAGCAGTTTACTGTTGCAGCTGGTTGAGGTGGAGCAAGTTTGTAATTATTTTATATAAGGCTGCAAATAATGACTAGTTTCATTATGGATTATGGATTAATCTGCTGATGATTGATTGATTGATTGATTGATTGATTGATTGGTTTTTAAAACTTAAGAAAATAGTGAGAAAAACACATCACAATTTCCCAGAGTCATAAATTGACACCTTCTGACACCTGGCTTTCTCACCCATTTGTAACTATTAAAACAATTACAAGAAAACAATCTCAAATCTTTGAGGAGCTGGAACTTCAAATTCAAAATTTATCAAAATAAAATACTAAAACATAGTACCTCAAATTTGTACTTAAGTACAGTACTTAAATGTATTTAGTTACATTCCACCACTAGTAGAAAACAGTGCCAGAGTTCAGCTCAAAGCCAATCACCCCAGTGAATAAGTAAATAAGCCCAAGAATCTGACTGAGCTATCAGCACTAATTTATAGTAGTCATTGTATTTGATATCCATCCCTGTAAAGGACAGAATTTTATACCTGGTAGTTTGGATAAGGCTTTTACATAACATATAAGAGAACAGTTAACCCTTGTCAGGACCCTCAAAATGATATTGTGTAGAAGGAATTGGTGGTCACCTCCTTGTCCGTGTGCTGAATGTTACCTAAAACATGTAATTCAACCTTTATGTCACGCTCATCTTGTCCTCAGGGATCGGTAATACCACAGATATACACCAGCGGCACTCAAAGTCTCAGCGGTAGCAACCGTCTGATATTCCGTTGGGATCCTGGAGATGACATTTCCTCAGTGCTTGTAGTTGAAAAACTCATTTCCCACACAGAATGTGATGCCAGAAATACGGCCAGGGACTACCTCTTCGGAACTAGAAGTGCGAGGACTGGTTTGGAATCGTTTCTTATCTGCAATATGTTTTTTTGTTTTTTTTTAATTTACTTGAAAAGTGATTTAAAGATCTAACATAACCTCTAAATATATTGTTAAATTTAGACTTTGTTAGGGTGCCTAATTTTACATTTACTGATTTAACTAAAATCCCCCTTTTGTGAAGTAATGTCTGTTAATGCGCCACATCTGGACTGTTTGACACCCCTCACTGAAGACTATATGGTGTTAGTAACCATGTGCCTTTTCAATTGTTTATTAACATAGAAAATCATGTGAATCATTTTTACTTCTTATGTCAAAAAGTGTGTTTGAAAAGAATTGAATGACCTGGGATATTTTAAAGGTTACATTATAAAATGGCATCTGTTTATTAAAAATGGAAAAACCAATCACTATTCCTGGTGAATATATTATTGTAAATGCATTGTTGTGAAAAATAAAGTTACTTAATGTTTTTTTTTTTTTAAAGTGAATTGTCTCTCTGTTGCTTTGTCATCCATCAGAGAAATGCATATTTGTCCTCAGTTGCTGGACTGCAGGAAAAATAAGGCAATGAAATCCCTACTAATCTAATATTCAATAATCATGCTTTTGAGGTTTATTTTTCTTCCATTTGATGAGTAGTATAAGTCCCACATATTTCAAATGTTTGTTTTGTTTTTTGTTTTGTTTTTTTGTCAAAATTCCAGTTCCACATCTCCATGGCAAATTGAGCTCAGATTTCAGGTTGTTTGTAGCATGTTTCCATAGTCACCAGTGTTTGCGTTAACCTAGTTGTTAAGTTGGACTGTGTGCATGTGTGTGTGTGTCTGTGGTGTGTTGGTGAAACCACTCAGTGGACTCAACATCTCAAAGTGTGTTAAAATGGTAAAAGGTGGGAAGCGATACTCTTCAATGAGCAATGATGGCAAATGGGTGAGAACTTATTAATTTTATCTCATAATTAGAACGGATCATTACAAATCATAGCATTCAAACCTGGACATGTAATTAGCTTTTCTTTTATCTTCTTCCCAGTTTGCTCATGCAGTTTTACCTGAAAATGAGACAAGGAATCGTGGGACTTGTACAAGCACCGGGATCATGCTGACTCAGGTTAAACCGTCGTTGCCTCAGGCTTTGAACTTTGAACGCTATCCTAAATGGAAAACTCAGCAGGTGTGTATGTGGAGTAGATAATGTAGTGTTTGGCATAAGTGTTCTTTTTGCCACAGTATTTTTATGGACCAGGGTTTTGAAAGATTTCATTGCACTTCTGCAAAGGAAGAAACTGCCTCCTCATTTTATCTCATTCCCCTGTATTCAGTTGTATTAAACTCCCTTTTTCATGGGTTTCTTCACAGGAATCCAGAGAGTATCCATTCTCAGACCATGACAACAAGAAGTCCTTAAAAGACAACATCTCTGTCTTCACTCACGTGAGTATGAAGAGAAATCCACAGCATAATGAAATGTTCAGATCGATCACTTCATCACACCTCGAAAGGAAGCCATATTTTCTCTAACAGTATCATGGTGGTATACTTCAGGGTGTGGGACGCAGGAAATGTCTCGATGATCGCAGACAGCACAACTCCCACTTCTGCCTGTGCCATGATGGAGCTGACGGTGGCACTGCAGAGGCTGGGGGGAACTTCACAGCCTACCAGACCGACTTTATGGTGAAGCGGGCGGTTAATGTTCCAACCAGCACCAGACGGTTCCCCCGCAACCACAAGCAGAAGTCTGCAGAGGCGGCTTTAGCACAGGCAGAGGATCAATTCATGTGGTTTGGACGACATGACTCTGACCTATCGGAGACCCTAAAAGTGCTGGCAGCTACAAACTGCTCAGCACCTTCCAAGCTCTAAGATCCTCCTACATTCAAGGCAGTAGATGACATTATTGAGAGGACATAGTGCAGAGAGTCAGGTGAACTTTCTGAAGAGTCCTGTTGTCAAATAAAGAACTGAATTAGAAACATCAGATAGCATTTTGAGAGCTGTATTCCAGACTGGGGAACCTTACAAACAAGGTTTTATTCCACAACAACCCTAATTAGACTGGAAAGTCGACTGTTAACAACCCACTTAATGTATATAAATAGTGCATGTTGTTGTACATAACATTTGCCACTTGCTATTTTGAGACATTAAGTTGCATTTAATTTAAATATACTTTTACACACATACTCTAAACAAATTATATTATTATATTTAAAGGGGCACACCTCTGATTTGACATTACGCTTTTATAAGTTGGGTGGCTCACAAACAAAGGTTAAAAAAAGAATCCTACATTTCCCATAATGCAACTCAAAAGTGTGTTTGATAAACCCTTCTCTGCCTAGTAAATGCACAGGCAAGGAAAGTCTAGCATTCATAAGAAAAAGGGTACTTGAATACACTTAATTACTACTTAACGAGTACTCCACTGATGCCTACATTACCCACTATGCAACTCGACCGCCAACAGCTTGGTCATGGGTTTGGGTGTGTTATGCAAGTAGTGGCTAATGTTGCCTTGAGCTGCACGCCTCAAGCAGAGATGAGGAGGAGGTGACGGAGGTCTGGTCACCTCACTTCTCTCTGGCTCCACACCCCCAGATTTTTTTCATTTTTGAACTTGTAGTCTTCAGACCCAGCTGCTGTTGCCTCAAGTCATGTCACTTGAGGCATTTTACCACTTTTTTCCACAGTGCCCCCAAGATGTTTTAACACCTCTCCTTTAATCATGTCTCAAAAAAGCATTGTCAAGTGCACCATAGTACAGTCAAGTAAATGTTAAGTTTTACTAATTATAAATACAGTAAATTAAGTTAGTCTGTGAAAAGTAGTAAGTAAATCATAAGTGCGTATACTTTTTGTGTTTTGTTTATATCAGGAGCCACTGTAGCGTCCATGTCAAGACTTTTGGGAGTTCACAGTTTAGCCAGCAGAGGGCAGCAGGTCTGCATGAGTTATCATTTGGCCTGTGGATCCACTGAGTTGTTCAACAGCCAACTTGTGTGAGAAATGTAATAACCAAAACCCCTGTGTAATGTGTAAGCTCTGGGAGAGAAAATGTGGGGGGAAATAATAAGAAGAAAAGAATTCAGCTATTTTTATTCAATGCATATCAACATGATGACATTAAATTAGAGCATGTGAAATAAATTAAGCTTGATTTGAGTCATAATGCATGGGTTTGTTTCACTCCTGGGGATGAAAGGGATGGATATATGTGTGTGTGCCACCCATGCAAGAGAGGAGGAAGCGTGGGAGCAAATGACAGAGAACACTGCTCAGAGAAAAGCACTTAGGAGAAAAGTATCCCCAACCGCTCTCTCCAATAGCTGATGTTTTCTCAAGAGAATGTTCTGACCAGCTGCTTTCTTTCTTTAAGTACTCATCAGGGAGATGGGTTTTTTCTCACAAGCTTTCTTTCAGCTGTAGTAATTAGCTGATCCACATACAGCGCCGACCTTGTCGGAGTTGCTTCACTTTTAAAAGGTGAAGTAGATCTCACGGTTTTTATATAGCAAGACAAGAAAGCTGTGAGACATCCATCTGGAGCAGCCGCCCTTTGTGATTTCACTTTGAGATTATCTCACACATCGCTGCCAAAAAAACTGATCCTTGGATGCAGGTGCACGGCTGACACCAAGCCGCAGAGCGACGAGTTTTGTGATGACCATATCTTTGAAACAACAGAAAAAACAGGTGCGTGGATGAAAAAAAAAAAAAAGAAAGAAGGCTACCCGCTCTGATTTGACCCTTTCCTTGCCATGTCACTGAAACAGGAGCCTAAACATTTTTGGTGGTGAGCCTAAATCAATCTAAAACACTTACAAGAGGTGTGGCGTTGTTGAAGAGAGAGAGAAGTAAAAAAAACACCTGTTTGGATTTGACAGTATGTTCCGTCTGGTGTCAACTGGTTGTCTGCCACCTCTGTCCCTGTGGTTGCAGTTTGCAGACTACACGTTACTTTAGACTTTCCACAACTTGCAACAACTCCTCCACACAGAAGCCACCAACACTTCATAATCAGAAACTCTCATTAGCCCTGTCAGAGTAGCAGTGAGGCTTTTAATGCTTCACAACTGAGAGAGAACTCTTAGGAGAGCACACTGAAATGGTGCGTCAATCATGAGTCGATGTGTGGTGGTGCGCACCGTACGTATATGCCATGTTAGGTGAGATGTGCGTGTTATATCATGTAGGGGCAAAACCGAGTATATGTAAATACAGTTTCTTCGTGGAATATCAAACCTTCTCCCAAGGACAAAAGACACATCTCAGTAAACAAGCATTCAACCACCAAAGCCTTGCACTTCATGAATATTAAATCAGACACTTTGAATCCTACCTCTTTGGTGTTAGGAGGCCCTAGCCTGGATTCTTACCATTTGCTGTGATTTATTCGCAGGTGCATGTCTCTCTTTGATGTGTTGAGTTGAGAGGTTTTGCACCTGTTAGAGAAAAAAATGCTTTGAAAACAAGAGGTGGATTTGCCAGACAGTCAAAATAACAGCAACAGAAGGAAGATTTGTGTTGCTATGGCACATTGTATGTGTGTGTGTGTGTGTGTGTGTGTGTGTGTGTGTTTTCTCTTCAAAAAGGCTGCTGTGCTGTTTTGACATACTCTGTTGTGTGCACAGCAAAATCACTTTTTGTCAAACAAAATCTACCTTTATTTTTCTCCTGTCACTTTTGGCATGTGTTCTGACGTTACGAAGTTGTGCATTTTGTCCATTACCTATTCATTAAAGATGTGACTTGAAAAGAGAGTTGCCATGGAGATGCTGCAGTTAAATCACATATCACAAAGATTTTTTTTTTTCCTGTTGATTCTTTTGCCAATTATAACTAACGTCTAGCTTTCCTGATTTCTTTAGATTTTCTTTTTCTCTCTTCTTATATCCTTTTTTAATAAGGCATCAAGGTCCACGGTATGACTTTTCCTCATGTGTAACATTTCATCTTTTTCAGACGTTCAGCATTCTGTCCAAATAACAACTGCAAAGTCCAAAACAGCCTTCAAGACATAGAGTTAAATCCCCCAGCTGGGTTAAACTAGCTAACAGTAAGTCTCCTTCCAATCTTCTGTCAGACATTGAACTTGCAATACTTCCAACTCCCTGGCAGTCTCTTTTTTCAGGCAGCCAGTTGGTTAGTGTCCCTTGGCAGCCGAGTGGTCCTTGTTCCTGTAATGGTCAGGGGCCCATCAGAGTCTGAGGGTGGTGATAAAGGTAGCTGGCTATCTCATTTCCACAGAGGACATGATAACATCCTGAGAACATTCCCATCACTCGAGGAGTTTGTTCAGCGCAGATAAGAGCTCCCCTGCTAAAGCGCTTTTGCACTGCACATGTGTGTGTTTAAATGGAGTACTTTTGAGCTGGTTAGCTGCAGTCCTGCTCAGGCCTGCCTCCCATGTTGCTGCTGTGCAGTCCGCCATCCTGGCATCGTGGCATTGAGCAGCACTGCAGAAGCATTGCCTCAGAAGATCAGACCCATCCTTGCACTAAATCACATTCCTCCATGTATTTTTCAAACCTCCGACACAGTTTGCATGCTAATTTGTGTGTAGGTGGTGAGTATAATTACATTAGGCTGGTTGTAAACAAAGACCTACAAGCAGCCGTCTGTTCAAGTATCCCTCCCGAGAGAGAGAACAAGAAAATAGTTTATAGAAGGTTGGATGAATCTATCATGCATACATTATAAGAAGAAAAACTGTCCACACTGTGTCAGTTTGTAAGAAAAGCTGTTATAGCTGTGATCAATTCACAAAATTGTTCTAAATAAGAGTAAAAAATATTGATTGATTTCATTTATGTCATTTTTCATATTTCCACAATGCCATGTTGTTCTAGCAGAATCAGTCTCATGGTGTTTTGTTATATAGTTAGATTAAGGAGAAACAATGCAGAGGCAACCTTGAGGCGACAAAAACGGACACTTCTATCCTCTGCTCAGAAACACAGGTCTTAGCTCAAGCAGTGGCTCACATTGGCTTTCCACATTTGTACAATATTACCAAGCATTTCATCACTACTTTAGAAGCTCCACCTCTTAGTTTCATCTGGTCTGCTCCTTCATAACCTCACCATCACAGCAATTTAATCTCATTAGTCAAAATGGATAAATCTATTCCAATTTACGGATCAGGAGCCGGACCACACACACCCCCGAGGATCTGCGTCTTTATGCTGTCTCTCATACTTGACCAAAAGGAGGTTGTTATTTCAGAAACCTGATGAAAAACGTGTCAACAGGTCAAGGTAGTCACATTTTGAGGTGGTCCGCTAATTGGAAGAGACAAGTACAAATGAAACAAAGAAATGCTCCAGACAATTTACCTTAAATTCTGCTCCATTACATACCATATCTACAGTTTATATAGTCAGCCTTGGAAACTGCTTCAAACTCACATAAACATTCACACTATTCTATTTCATGCTGTAGGAGGAAGCAAAAACATCCTGAGACCTCACAACAAGTCTAATTAACTGTTTTCACACTTATTCTCCAGTCAAAGGGGTAAATCTGTCTCATTTGCATTCTATTGGAAGCATAAATATAAGACACGGAAGGCATATCAGTGTCTTTTAAAGGCTACCATGACTGTGTCAGAAGCCTTAACGTAGTGGAATATAATTAGATGTGAGTGCGGTCAGAGGGGTATTGTGTGGCTTTGTTTGAATCATATTGTGCCATCTCAAACGCTATGTTAAAAGACAATGTGCTGCTGAACTGTATGCACAATTAGTGGAAGTGGTACATACAGTACAAAGGCAAATTTTTATAAATCTGACATTATTACTGAATGTAAATTACACTCCCATGAGCTGCTCATTACAATATCCCATATGTAGAGTGTGCTGTAAATTGTTCAATTCTGTATTAACAGGATCTTCACTTTTTAGCTGTTGATAATGATAAGTGGTAATGTGGATGTTAAATTTGCTGCACTTCCCTTTCTCAAAGAGGATGAAAGATGTGAATTGATGTGAAACGTTAATGAAAAATCACAGGTGAGGTCACTACAGAGGTAGCTTGGTTATCCATGGTGACTTAAAGTTATTCTGAATAGTAACCTATTATTTGATGGAATAAAAGATGGATGAATGGATGGATTGTATGAATAAAGATCTTCACAGTTTGTTTTGATATTAGAGAGTGCAAAGCAAAAGACCTGTGTTTTATATTACGCGTGTAGGACCAAGTAAAAGGAAATGATATGCAATAGAGTGATTTAAGCATGAGAGACTGATTCAAGGTTGCAGTGAAATATTCATTCAAATGAGGTAAAGAGTGGAGCAGCATAAGAATAACCCGTCTTTAAAGATTAACATAACCCTTGGAGGTGTTATTGTATCCCTGTAACCAAGTCAAGACTTCAGCAGGTGCAGAACAGCTCTCCCTCTCTGTGAGTTACTGCATTAAGTCCCTCAAATTTAGTAGCACAATCATGAGCCTCCCGTTCACTCTCTGGAGTAGAAGAATCGCTTTGCATTTTAAAAAGGTCAAACACTCAGATCTCTGCCAGAAGGAATTGAGGGAAGAAATAATGTCTCTCTGCAGAAATATGCAGTTGCACACTACTGATCCTCTCAAATACCCACTGTACAGTGAACAGATTAAAGGTGTGTGTGTTTGTGTGTGTGTGCGCTCGTGCGTGCGTGCATGTGTGTATGTGTGTTGACTGTCATCCTCTAACAACTACTGTATAAACAAAAGCAAATCATAATATCAAGCTCTAACATTGTGAACATTTTAATAATCCACAGCACTGTATTGGTTTAATAGAGCCAGATTCTTATGCCGGAGCATAAGAGAGTGTAATAAAAAAAAGTGGGACATAGTGTAAATCATATACTGCATGTATTTATGTTTCTAATCAGTTTTGCTTTTAAAATGGGCAGAAAAATAAAGTGAGGTGCTTTACTAAGTGACCTACAGTAAACACAGCAGAAGGTAAGCTTATAATTAGCAAACACAGCCTTTTGTTTGATTAAATCTATAACAATAAAGCAGATTCTAAATAACACTAACATTGAAAATGACACAAAGAAGGGAATAAAAGACAATTCTGCCACATATGGCTATTGAATTTATGATAACAACATATGTAGGTTACATACTTCATTATACATGTCATTTTACATAATTAAATAATGAACTAAACCCTTAACTTAGTCAGTTATCACTAGAGTTTGGCAACTGGTTTGGTTGTATTTAAAGGGCCTTTGTGTTGGTTGTCTTATTTAAGAGGGGAAAACGAATGCCTTCATATGAAACAAGTTTTGACTTACGGATAAAATCTCACAGCAATGGCTGAAACACTTTCCTCTGCCTCTTCCTCCGCCTGTCATCTCTCCTGCCATTGCAAACATATGCTTCTGTTGGTTTCCCCTGTTGGCTGGTGTTGGTCTTTGGAGTGTTTGGGTTCATGCCCAGTAGCTACATTGTGCTAGAGACAAAATGACCACAGGGAAAGATGGGCTCAGGACAGGGCCAAGAGCCCCCAGGCCTGGGACCACACACTCAGCGTGGATGGTACAGAAGCTACAGCAAGACACAGAATAGAGGGTATGTAAATGATTTCTCTATTGCTTACGCAGATTTTCTTTGTCTTTGTGGAAAGCTTCACTCAAACACTGGAACACTGGAAGTGTTGGGAAACTATGCAGTGAGTGAAATGATGGGAAATCCAAAGATACTCTCTGCCATGCCGTGCTATATGGCTGGCACTACTGTGTGAATGAATGGAGGGTCCACAATCAGTCTGCTGCTGAGACTTGAACGAAAAACAAGGGAGAGTGTACAGTAGATTGCATGTTTTAAGTATGACATCAAGGCACAGCTGCAGTAGCTGCTATCTGCACCTGTAGCATGAAGAAGACAAACTGAGTCAACATGCCATTGAGTGCAGATTCTATCTATCTATACAAGTGGCACAATTATAGCCAGGGCTGTAGGCAGGACCATACACATATAGAGAGGTCCACTCTCAAGTACCCAAACACAACCGCAGCCCCTTAGAGAATTTTGAACAGACAACAAAAAGAAATTCTGTAAAATGTTCTTGTTCATATGACATTTATTCAGTTAACTGTTCATGTGAATTCTATTTCCTCAAAGGTCTAAAAAAGGAAGAAAATATGGGTGAGAAATAGAGTAAATCCATCATTTATTCAACAATTTATTAATTGAATTACTTGCCTAAAAGTAAAAAATAAAATAAATACAAATACTGTAAAATAGCCAGTATATGTAACTTTAAAGCATAGAATGTAAATTTCCCCTTGAGATGGTTGCTCCAGTTGTGAGTGGGTTCAAGTAGAGCGCCTTAAGTGAAATAGTTCTGCTGCAAAAGTAAGAAAACCTCATTAAAAATCCCTTTGACATTTTTAATTAACTAAAAATCCAGTTGCGGAACAGAGCCTTTCTCAACAAAATGTTATGTGGTTCACTATCTAGCTGAGGATGGTATTTTTTTTTTTTTTTTTTAAACTATCTATTATTGTTGTTAATTCATTATTTCTGTTTTTAAGAGCCTTTAACGAACCCCTTCATGTGCCAAGGGCTTAGCAAAGGACAAAAGTTCATAACCGAATCCAGACATTGCAGTTAGATCAGCTGTGTCAAACACAACAGAGGGGAGCGAATGCTGTAAAAGTTTTTAGACAGCTGAGATTACAGCTAAAAAGTTGAAAAAATGACTTCAGAAGAGTGATTTGGTGTCTTGTGGAAATGGATGAAACCAAGTCACAATGAAGTTAAGTACCTGCATTGCCTGTCATTTTTCATGAGAGCTGTAGTTTTTTCGGTGCTGACAAAGAAATCTTGTTTGACTTTGTGTTCATCATATCATGAAGATTTCAGTCTCTAAGGACAAGTGATGTGGTGGATGCTGATCTGTCATAGGATGTGGAGAGCGAAACCCTGACACGCTTCATTTCCTCAGAGATTGATGAAATAGATGATCAGTGAAAGGTTGCAGTTATTAAGTGGAAATTGATTTACATGTCACTAAGTTAAAAGAGGTGACACCACACAAACTAATTTTTCACATAGAGATTAGCTGTTACATAAGATTTGCACCCAGTACCTGTACCAAATGACAAATACGTTAGCTTGCTAATTAGAAGAATTGTTTATACTGAAGACAGAAAGAAGTAATGGGATATAGACACTTGATCTAAATGGTGTTTCATAAGTTTAGTTTTTAAATGATAACTTTACAAAGATAACATTGTCACACACTGTATGTCAAATTACAAAATTTCATGCTAATAACATTAGCAACCAAGTGACTGAAGGGCATCTGTTAGGTTAACTCAGCTAACGTGATTGTTTAGCTAGCTAGCTACGTTTCAGTTTGTATGTGGCTGTTGTAAGCTACACTTAAAATCTTAACCTGTGCTCTAAGCATTTTGCCAATTTATTATTTTGAAAAACCCACTTGCATGGGATCGGCCAGGACTTCAGATTACAGAGGGAAAAAAAGAAAACATAAAATACTGATATCACGTTAACAAATCGCCTTTCTCGAAAATTCCCACTGTCCCATCTCCATCAACATCATCAACTGCAAGAAGTGTCTCGCGTGTGTGTGTGTGTGTGTGTGTGTGTGTGTGTGTGTGTGTGTGTGTGTGTGTAAGGGAGAAGTGGGCAAAGGCTCCGCCTCACTCAAAAAGCGAGAGAAAAAAAAGGAAAAGCAAACTGATACACACCTCTCAATTCTGGCAGGAGGAAAAGAATAGGAGTGTTTATGAAGCGTATAAGTAAACAGCAGGATAACCAGGCACACCGAGAGCCGACGCTACTTCCCCCCGTAAAAACCGACACCAACCGTTTCCCAGCGCCGGAGATTGTCCCGTTGCGTTCAGGATTAAGTTTTTATGTCATCTAAAGGTGGATCATTATCTAAATCCGAGATAACAAGCGAATTTGAAATGCGTAGCCTGCGATGCTATTTCTGGAGCCCCAAAAGCCGACGTTTGAACTCTCAGTAAACATCCAGTCGAGGTAGGATTCATGATTATTGTAAAGGTGGTGTAAAATATTTCAGTGTGTCCTCCACCGGGGTATAGTTTTGAAAGCTATACTCGCATCGCTGTCCATGTGTCCCTGCGCCATCAGCAAGGAGGGACAAGGGAGGGTGGGAGTAGACATTATCCGATACTCCACTTCATAGTGATGTGGGAATAGGCTTTATTAAGTTCCTAATGAGCTGGGCAGTTATGAGGTAATGGTGAACATATTAAAGATCCAATAAAGATCAATTATGAGTGATGTTTTGTATACATATATATATATATATATATACATATATGTATATAAATATATACATATATTTATATTTGAAATCATAAAGAATATTGACATACATGTAAAGAGTTTGATCAAAAGTTTGGTGCAAGTGTGTTTTTGTGCAGTTCGTGCAGCCTTTCATGTTGGCACGTGAATAACCAAACAAATCCAGTTTGAACTTGTCATCTGTAGCCTATTAATTAATGAGAGCTTAATTAGTGAGCCAATCAGGCATCCATATGAGCACCTGCACATTTTGAAACAGGAGGATAATCCTTCCATTTCAGAGTTTTGACAGGCAGAGTGGGCACTGCTTCTCAAAAGGCAACTCTCTACACTCTCCCTCTTCTTTTTTTTTTTTTTTTTTTTTTTTTTTTTTTTTTTTTTTTTACTGCATTTGGAGGCTCCAATGGAAGAAAGCTTCAAGTGGAGGAGGAGGAGGGTGGCTCCATTGTCTGGCCAGTGAAGGGGTGGGGATTGAGGCTGTATGCAGATGTGCTGCTGGCAACGGACATCTGCTCTCACCCCCCCCACCCCCCCTGGGCATTGTCACAACAGGCAGGGGAACTTAGAGTGGAGCCTGCCCGCAGAGAAAAGGCCTTTGTTAATGACATGCAGGCCGTGGCCCGCACCCTTCCAGAGGCAAATGTTTGCATCTGAAACACCTCGTTTATTAGAACATCTGATCATCTCATGCGCTCTGCTTTTAATCAGAGATTATGGAGAGTGTCTTTACCCTGAAAATATATCAGTTACCGCTGGTGCAACAGATACAGCACTTCTGAGTTTGTCACTGCTTACTGGGATTTCCTTTTTTCCAGCTCCTTCACTCGCACCTGCCACAACACCCTCCCTGTTCGCCTCTCCATATCCCTCCCCTCATCTGCCGCCTTCAACTCTGCTGGGGGTTGAACTTCCTCTCACGTCTTTGTGGCCTGCATGTGTTCAGATATGAAAGCTGGCCTCCCAAGGCAAACACATCACAGGCAGCATCACAATGCACATGGCAGCTCCTATCAGGCCTTTTGATTTATCACTGAGGAGGAAAATGCCAAGAAAACGCGAAACCAACGCTTTAATATTTATGATATCATGCATTCTGCTTGTGCTTGATGGCGGCTATCAGTGTTGATTCGTATGTGTGTGTGTGTGTGTGTGTGTGCATGTGTTTGTATTGGAAATCAGGAGTCTCATTTGCCTCAACAGATATTCCCTGGTGGCTGGTGGAGTCGGTGTACTGTGATTATGAACATGATTTGTGCTTGTAGAGAGCACTGATGTACATGGCTGATCTGCTGTACAACATGCTTGTGTAGGGACTCATTTGTGTGTTTCTGCTGTATTATAACACTCTGGATAGCGGAGAGGCAAGCTGGGGAGCATGTGCACCGAAGCAGGAAGAGATGATGGTTTTTGAAAGCACAGGTGCTGTCTCTCACTTTGTTCACCACCCGCTAATTTGGCATGTGGTTTTCTTTGGACAGAGGATGCATGTTATGTTTATTCTGTGAGACTACTTTCTTGCATTGCTGCTATGCCATCCTGCTTTTTCTGTTGACACGATTGCTTCATAAAGGGAACGAGCTAGAAGCACAGCGACAGAAAACAAATCTGAATCATGCATTGACTGCCTGTTATGAAGTCACAGAAGCAAAGAAATTACAATTGGTTAATCATATTCTCAGAGCCTAATACTCCATTTAACACAGTAATTTGGACGCTGCTGAAATAGCTCTTGTGAACTCTTCTGAGAATTCCCATAATGGCCAGGCCACTAACGGCTTCTAAAAGTTCCCATAGGAGTTGGTGTGAGAGGATTTTACTGTCATGTGATTGTGCTATGCATTGTGGAGAGGAGGTAATGGGTGTGAAATTACACTGTGCCATCTGCAAGAGGCCCAAAATGTACAGCCTGATGTCAGTCACCCTCATGCAAAATCACAGAGCATGGAGGATTAGGGATTCATACTGCAGGTCTTTTGACACAGTGGCAATTTTCTTATGTTGAGAAATTCATAGTTTTTGCTTTTCTTTATTTGAGAGATTTGTTTAAAAAAAAAGACATTCATTCAACAATGGCTAATCAGCCAGTTTAGCTAAAGGTTTCATATTCGCATGACAGAGTTTTCCAATGTGAATGATAACATTTTTGAAAGCAAAGATTTCACACTTTCCAAATTGAGAACGGTGTGCTTCAAAAGCTTTTACACTGATTAAGGAACAGGTGTATTTCAAATATTCCTTGAGCAACTGTTGTACTGTGTCTCATGCTGGCTGGTAACAGTTTTGTCTCAGAGAACAGCCGTTTTCAAATCTGCTGCGTGTTTAGAGTAACTGGTGCACTCTCCCAATTTTTCAGCACCTGTTTCTCATTTGTTATAACATGCTCTGTTGTGTCTCAGTCGTTTTTGTTTGTGGTTGTGAAGGATAGTTTTGGGAGAGTGGACGTGGACTGCACCAGGCAGCAGCAGGTGTCTGATTCTCTTCACTGATAAGGCCTGCTTAACCAGTGTGCTTAAAAGATACTGTATGCTCTGAGTCTCTCTGTGTTTGCGTGTCGGGCTGCATGCACTCCTGTCTGCCACTGATATGATATATATATACAATATGTGGAAACAGATACATCAGTTGTTTGCTCTTAAGTGCAGCCAAAGTCATTTTTCATGCTCTCACAGCTGTTTTTGCTGTGGCTTGCTCCTGCCACATTGGCATCCTACAAGCTTGTTCGTAGGATTTGCCAATTCAAAATAATGCGTTTAATAGTCACTCCCAGTTCAGCTGGCGCAGTGGCTACAAAACAAGCAAATTACAGTCCACTGCTGTATTTCAAAGCATTATGTTTTTTAATTGAGACAATCAAACATAAAATTGCAGAATCATATTCACTCATTGTTGCCAAATCTTACATATTAAATCCAAAGTGATTAACAGAACAAATTGCACTATTGTTCGTATTAGATTTTCACTATTCTGTGTATTGTTTATCGCCACTGTTGGATCATTGTGTCTCTGAGTGTTAAATGGCAGGGAGATTTGCATAGTCTTGCAGCTTGTGTAGAAAACTAAGCTCAAGCTTTGATTTTAATTCTTCAAGATCACTGGAGATTTTTCCCTTTGCTTTAAACCATTTTTGCGACACATTCTTAAAAAATACAAATAATGTATAATTTCATAATTGATCTGGTAATTTATGACTAATTGTTTAGTCTTTTGGCAGAAAATAGTGAAAAATGCGTAAATATGATATCGTTCAGACACAAGTACAGTAAAAGTTGTGTTGTTTGTACATAATTAATGAGAATACTGTTATTCACTGAAGACATTTGAACATCTCACAGTTGGAGAAGCAAAGGTGTAAATAATAAAATGAATGGCAGCTGAATTTCATGTAGCTGCTTCAGTTTTAGGGTCCTGATATTGCCGGCTCGCTCTGTCTCACTGTCGTTGTCTCGCTGGGACACTTGAATAAAGCAGAGCTACTTTTAACGTTAATGCTAACACATGTGCTAAAAGGTCTGGTGTGAAAAAGGCCAGTCATTTAAATGACTCTAGCCTACAGTTTAGGGAGTGTGCATACAGCATGTTGAGGATGCATAAATGAACATTTTCTCTTAATTATTAATTCATTATATGATTGGAGGAAAGCTCTTGGCGGCAGTGGGGGAAAAGTGGAGGATGTTTACTGTTCCCTGTATTTATGAGCATGGGAGTTTGCTCACATCACTTGGCTGACTAATAGCCTCCCACCTGGTGTAAACCATCACACTGTGGAGTCCCTGCTCCTCCTTAATGACTGGCCATTTTCCTCCAAAGAAGTCTTAATTGCTCTCAACTGCATGCATGGACATTATGCCAGAGATAGATAGAGTGAGGAGGGGGATGAGGATGGATGAAGGGGCGTCGTTTGGAGATCTAATACGGATGTAATACACTGTCTTTCCAACATGGAAAAGTGTGTGTGTGTGTGTGTGTTTGCCAGCAGTAAAAAAAAAAAACCAAGAGTTGATCTTCTCCCACTCACCTCCCCTCCTTCACTTGGCATAGCAAGAGCTTTAAACACCTGCCATTAACTTTCATGCAAACCACAGAGGATTAGGAATGAATAGTGGGAACGTCTTCCAACTATGTGTGCATGTACATGTGTGCTAGCGTTTGTGTCTGCGTGTCACTTTTGCAGGAACTAGCAGAGACAAAGCACCATCTGCACGCAGCAGGCTGTCCTGACTGCCTGTTCCTCTCGCTGGGGCAGAGAAGAGGCTTTCTGTGAGCATTGTTATGAAACCGACTGCTGCTGCTGCCGATGCTGCCGTTGCCGCTACGCTGGTTGTTAATGCTGACAGCTAATAATGTCCTCCTGGATGACTGTGCCTTGCTGGAGCCAGAGAGAAGAGACAGAGACTAATGAAGAGAGGCAGGAAGTGAAGCAATGAGAAAGACAGAAACAGATAGAGAGGAAGATAGCAGTGAGGCGTGCAGCTCTCTCTGTCCGAGCTGGTGAAGTTTCCTGAAGAGGCTTACATGCACGCACAGACACGTGCACGCACGCACGCACACATACACACACACACACACACACACACACACACACACACACACACACACACACACACACAGTACAAATACAGGCACATGCATTGTGTTTTATTTCCTCTCTTTTTTTTGTTCCTTCCTTCCTACTCGCTCTCTCCTGTCTCAGCGTCTCAGGAGGGAGGTGGCATGAGGAGGAGGAGGAGGAGGAGGAGGAAGGGTTCCATTGTGTCTCGGCAGAGCCCCTATTCCAGTCCAGCTGACATAGACTTGTGTCAGGAGGATCCATCCTGCTGATGTTAGGCAAGTTGTAAACTGAAAGAGATGTCTAAAGTGCTGAAGTGAGCCCTTGCCAGTGGAGAGATGGCTCTGTTTGTTTGCCATTCTGCTGAGCACCACTTCACAGAGAAAACTTTTCTGCCTGAATCTGCTGACGGAGAGAAGGGGGGAAAATACAGTTGGAGTTGGGGTTTTGGGAGTCACTTGTGGGCACACAGAGCTTTGGCCATTGTGGGCCTGTGACATTGACATTTGGACATGGTGACGGAGAGAAAAGAGTTAAAAGCTTACTTTTTTTTCCAGCTGTCTCTTACCACACAAATTGTTTTGCCACCGCTCACAATTCTCAGAGACAGCAGTCATTGAACCTTCCAACCACATGAATATGCATGATAAGTCCGCTTTTCTTCTCTGCCCCCTGAGCTGTATTTTTTTTTTCCACCCAGAGACCTGTCGTGTTGTGTTTGATTGGCCCTGACATTTGAAAAGGTCCTTGAATAAAAAAAAAAAAAGTTGTTTATGACAACTGGAGAACTCTCCTTGCAGCAGAGTAAAAATGGCATTTTGAAAGGAGCACAGCTCCTGCATATTTAAATGCTAATGGCTCTGTGAATGTGCGGGCTAATAGGATGTAGTGCAGTATGTACACTTTCAGTATGCAGGCACACTGTCTGAGTGCTACTTCTAATAACTGCAGAAGGTGCATCAGCTCATTTTATTAACTGATTATGTGCATTTTTTTTATTTTTTTATTTATTTATTTTTAAATGATCACATTTTTTCTTTATGGCAGCAGACAGATTATCTCAACACATAAGCATGAAGAATGGGCTTATATCCAAAAAAAAACCCTGGGGGAAATCTGTTTTTGAAATTCTGGCATCTGTGGTGTATTATCGCAATGGTTATGATGCAGATAAAGTTTAACAGCTTGTTTTACAAGCTTGCTGATGCTGTGTGGCAGTGTAGGGCTGCTAGTCTTAGAGAGGGCCCCTGGGGTTCTGGCTGGGCAGCCCTGTAGTGAGGCATCAGGTCCGTGGTTTATTATGAGCTGTTTTGTTAGCAGTAGACAGCCACAAGTGCAATTTATCTCCCTGGACTTTGACCTGCTTGTTGAGTATTTGGTGTCATAGTCCTGCTTGCTCTCTAGGTTTTTACATAGTGTGGACACAGGACAACTGATGATGTCATTAGCTAAGAGTTTTTATTGAATTTGAGTCTGTTACCTCACAGTTTATTTGTGACTTATGTCTGTGAAAAGCACTGTAGAAATAAATTAAAATAACTTACTATTAATTATTGTTATTTATGCAATTTAGCCCTTAATTGACAAAGGAAGTATGAGTTTGACATTTGTCAAAAGTCCTTGCTGATTTCTAATTCCTATGATGTCACCCTTGCATGATATGAATCTTTGACCATTAAAGCTTGGATACAGACAGTGAACATCTAGTGCATCCAGGTGTCTTTGCGTATAATGTAACACTCAGTGATGTAGTGGCAATTTGCAAGGCTAGTTTGTAAGCCTCTGTTTTTGGCGAGATAACCGCTAACATGCTTTCAAACTGGGAACATGCCGGAGCTAGCTGGTCAACATAGGTCTTCGAACTACTTTCTTGTAGTCCGTTTACTCCTACGTGGTATTTTGCCTTCAGTATTGCATATAATTTAATTCAATAAAGAGTTCTTTAGAGGGGCTATCTGTAATCTAGCCGTAGCTGTTTAGTGTGCTAACTTCAGTAGAAGAAGGAAGACGTCATAGAGACAAGAGTTTACATTGTCTTGCTGGAGGTGAGTAAAGGAATGAAGTTTGATGCTGAACTCGCAGCGTTTCTTATAGACTGGTAACTCAACAGCTGATCATGCTAACGCTGGCTATGTCGTTTTTATCGAAACTGGATTTGATGTAAAAATTTTTCATAGATTTACTTTGACCAGAGCTTGTGAAGCCACTGGCTGCGGAGATATCAAGATAGTGGTGTGGCCGTGCCCCTATGGGCAAAGATAACCCAACCTTTTTTTTTTTTTTTTTAATGCTGTGAGATTATTTTTGCAGTTCAGGTTGAAACTGTCTACATTCCAGGCTTTCATGCATCTAGCTGCCTCTTTACTTGCATAAATACTGGCAGGAGTCCAAACAGGGAGATCTGGCAGAGATCCATGAAACCATTTGACTCCTAAACCACACCGTTAAGGGAGGGGCTGCACTTCTCTTTGATTTAAATGAGCAGTGGACATCAGCATGGTTGCTGTTACAGAGCATCAGTGCTCATATACACACACACACACACACACACACACACACACACACACACACACACACACGCCTACACAATGTCGCACAAAAGCAGTTATCTACTTGTTGCTGTCTAGAGAGCTAAACAGGGTGAACTGTCATTCTGTTTCTCATCACTCATCTGTGGCAAAAAGTGGCATATTATCTACTTGTTGCTAGCAGTTACGGAAGTGTTGAAAAAGTGAGTGGGGAAGCTGAGCAATGGATTCTTATCACCTTAGCGATCTCCATTATGAATATGGATATTACCAATGTTTGGTGAGCCCGAGGCTAATTCTTTGATTCTGTGCTGCTGAGAAGCTCAGTGGGATGGTTGGCTTTTTAACTCGTCAGCTTGTTCGCACAAAGGCATGTTTGATTTTCACCCGTATGGAGATGTTTGATTCCTGATCCTGAACAAAAAGGATTTACTGTGGGTTAATGTTTCATTGAGCTAGAGAGAAGCCACAGACTCTCAGTCCCTCCTACTCAGTCTTCTGTGAATACTACCCTCGGGACTCTGTGTGAGGTTAGAAGTAGGTATCCCTGGGGTTTTCAGACATCTATTTTAAGGCATAATACATGTGCTGCAATATTTCACCATCTTTTTATTCTTTATGCTACATATCTGACATATCAATCAGAGACATTACTCTCTATAACATATAACATTTACTGAGCAGCACTTTGTTCTCAGACTGAAAGTGCATGCTGGTTTTTATTTATCTCTTCCAACATCTTTTGACCTAAGGTGAACATTTTTCCAGTAATGAAGTTTTGTGCCATCAGGAGATAGGGGAGTGCATTAGGACGATAAGAGAGCTACAGTTCATCGGTACTGTCATGTCAGGGATTTTTCTGATGCAATAGGGCCATAATTTACCTAGAGCCATACTGAACTCGCTGTTTAAAAAAAGCAGCATAGCTAAATGTGAACATGAGAAAAGTGAGAGGTCCTACCATCCTGTCATGCAGTCAATGTACCATGAAAAATACCGTTTGAATTCCATGCAGCAGTCACTTTGTGATGATAATATTAATATTCCACATTTTTTATTAGTTTTGAAACCATTTCTTCTCTTCTTATGGGGTTTGTTTTTGTTTCAATCTTGTCCAGAAAGTGCCACTAGAAAAGTAGTTTCCATTTCACTGTACCCAGCAAACTGAAATGATGATGAACTTGAACAGAGGTTATATATTTTTTGGTGTTTTCAGCCTCAGGGCCAGTTTGAACTACTGAAATATTTCAACTCACAGAACATATCTTTTTGTTCCACTTTTCACCGACTTGGTCATGTCTCTTCTCCCATGCATAAACCTCATCCCTGACCTTTTTTTCTTTCTACCACTCAGCTCTCTTTCCCAGATTTTCCTCTGAATGTCAGTTATGCGTCGTAATACGTCTCTGCCCTTGTCTTTTTTTTTCTTCTTAGTTTCATCTGTGTGTGCTCTTGCTCACAGGTGGCTGAGGGATGTGCTTGCTCCTCTTTGCTGCCTGTCTGTGTTTCTTCTGTTTGCTATCTATTAAATACCAGCTGCTGTCCTTGATCAGGGAAGCATACCACTGTATTAAACCTGTCTGATACACACATACATATACATAATAGCAGGAAAGGACTCACACACTTGCACACATAGACAGAAACACGCACACATGCACACAGTGATAAATTAGCCTTATTATAAGCAAGCTATTAATTCAACAAGGAGGCTACCACAAGCTCAGTACTCATCAGAGGTTGGCTAGAGAGACAAAACCCGCTGTCATTTAAAAGAGGTCTTTTCAGGTTGCACTGACACAAAATGTGTAGTTAGTGTACATAGCTGAAATCATAAAACCCTGTAAATGAACACTGCTTCCTGTGATGGTTTGCTGTGCGCCATCATGACTATAGCCACTACCTAATGTCTCGCTCCCCATCCTCGAGCCTTTCATGCTGGGCAGAGTTTCTCAGAGCCCCCTCCCTGGAGGCTGGATGCAGCCAGACACCCACCTTGGCCCCAGTTCCCAGCAAACACGTCTGTGTTTTTGGGTGACCGTCTGATGTGTGTGTGTGTGTGTGTGTGTGTTTGTGTGTGTGTGTGCGGGCGCGTGTGCGCATGTGTGTGTGTGCGCATGTGTGTGTGTGTGCGCATGTGTGTGTGTGTGTGGGCAGAAGCATTCAGTGGTGTTCTCACAACCCAGCTGAGACTGACAGATGGAATCATTTCACACACCGACAGAAAGGCAGGATACAGGAAACCTGGGTATTTTTAATAGTCCTGGCGCTGCTGTGGTTGGTATTAATCTAGGTCAGTGGCGTTCAGCTCACAGCGAGTCGGCCTCTGGGGCAAGCTTGGCCTTTACTTAACCCCATTTACTCAGCTACCTTACATTCTACTCACCTTATACTCAGTTTGTTGTTAAAGAACCTAACAAGATGTTTATGCCGTGCGCTGTTGGGCAGATTCCTAGTGTACCTGGTTCAGCTAACCTTTTGCAATCAGAGCACAGTGGTTCCTCCTTGCAGCCCAGATGGCTCTTACCATAGAGGCCCTTGGACCATTGATAACACACTCCAAGATGTTCAGCTTACAGCCTAGCAAGTGAAAAGCCTAGCTGAACTGGGCTAACGTGACTAGCATACTTTAGGTAACACACTGCCAGTATAGGGATGGGAATATAACCTCACAATCTTGAGTACTGACAGCTGTCGAGTCATTAAAAGTTTGCATGAAATGCTTTGCAAGGTTTTTTGTGTTGAAAATCACAACTTTGCTGAGTTTAGCCTGTGAGTCATTTATTGAGTCAAAGTACTTGTTCGGCTGCTTGTGCATGGGCTCAAATTAGGGTAAAAAAGATATTAAGCTCGTAATGTGATGTTCAGAAATAATTCAAGTTTGTGCACATGTAGAAAAGATTTAATTGTGAAAAGATTGTGAATGATACAAAACAGAAAGCAGTGTATAAAATCCGCACTCGAAGTTCCCACACTGTATCTATGACGTCTGACTGGCTTTGTGATTGGACTGTCATTGTCCATTTTTGAAAATACACATTTTTTCTAACACATATACAACCTTGAATTTCTCATGCAGATTCATTTATTGAAAAGTTGTCTGTATGTTCATATGTTATATGTGAAAACCTCCCAGTATGTTTTAAATACTAACCTTGATGGTGCAGTAGCATCGTACATGTAGGGCTACTTCATGCAAACAAGGGTTCAGGAAGCTCTCTTATAGTGATGATCACATTTCTGTATCATGATTTACATCCTCTGGAAGTGTAAAACTGTCAACCAAAGCTCATTCAAAATATGAGCATTTGCACTCACATCGTGAACTCATCTCTACAGTTAATTTGCAGTCTAATTGCTTTTACAGTTGTTGCATATGCATCAGGTGCTCAGTAGTTAATTGGTAGGAAACGACAGATCATCAAGTTCAACAATTAAAACAGGCACTTGCCAACCTCAACACACCAAAGTGTATCTAATTTGACTAAAATTATTCTGAGGGGATTTCGTGGAAATGATTTACAATTAGGTATTATGTGGAAACTAAATTTTCTGACATTGAGAAGAAGGTATTTATGGTATGTGTGCTTTTACAAACCCTCACTTTGCTCCTCAGACCCAGAAGCAGTCGTTTTTAGAGTCACTCTTCATTAGTCATGCTCTGTGTTTCTCTGAAAATCTTACATTTACTCCTGAAACGGGACTCTGGCATCTTCATTCTTCAATCAGCCATTTTTTCCAGGTTTTTAAGAGATTGGCTCTTTTCCAACACATTCATTTTTTCATTTAATTTTTTTTTTTTGTAAGAATTTCAAGGGCCATCTCCCTGATGCATAATTATTCCACAGCCCTAAAATATAATTGCTTTTTTGTCGCTCATCTTTGCTCTTTCCTTTGGGTTTCTATCGCGTTACAGTTAAATGGTTTTAAATATTTCACTCTGGAGAGGTGTAAGAAATCAGTGAGCATGAGGTTAGATATTTTGAGTAAATGGAGCTAAATTGTTTAGACTTGAGTTAAACGATAACAGACACTGTGCCTGTTTCTTGCTCTGGCCTTGTGTTAATGAGCTGGTAGCTGAGGAATGGAAAGGTACTAAAGAGCTGAGAAAGTCAAGGTGAGATGGCGAAGACGGATGCTGATTATAGTTTCACACAGTCTTTAGACATGTATCACTGGCAAGATTTGTTTTTTACATTATGAACAAAAGCCGGTACACACATGATCTTTTGGTTTGTGCAGGCTGAGATGTTGTTTACCCTTTGGATGAAGTCACGGCTACCTGGTGTTGCTCACTAATTCAGTTGTACTTGCATATTTTCAGCTCATTTTAAGTTTAGAGACAAAGACTTCTCTTCATTTGGTGCAGAGCCAGAAAAAAAAAGATCTTGTTGCTCATGTTCTAGTCAGTATCATCATGTTCACACTGTTTTTTACAAATGAACCTTGAGCTGAAGCATGAAGTCATGCAGCACTTAGCTGTGCCTTATGTGTTTATTTATCTTCTCGTGTGTCACAGAGCGCTTACGAAGAAATAATTGATTAGGAAGATTATTAGTTGAGACTGCAACTCAGCCTCAATTTATGAACAATAACAAATGAATAAGGAGCTGCCAAAATAGACAAAACAGAGCCCACTGTTGTTTTATCTCTTTTTAACTGTGATCCACTGATTGTTACCACAGTTACAAAATTATATATTTTTGTATATACAGATCACTTATAAAATAACTTGCTGGATAGCTCATGGCCAGAAGATTGATTTTAGTAGTAGGAGAGCTGTAATTATTATTTTCTTTTTCAATTAATCAGCCAATTGTTTTATTGATTAGTTGGTCTGTTTGTTAGTGTGTCATTTTATCCAACCAACCCTCCAAAACTCAAACATATCCAGCTCACAATTATAGTTAGTTATATTAGTTTTTGCTATTGCTACATAGCCAATGTTAGCATTAACAGTTGTTATTTACTAGTCTAGTAGAAACGTTCAGCATCAAACATGATTCTTTCACTCACCAAAAGCTGTCTTCAGCAGTGGAAAGCAACACCAATGTTAACTTCTCTTCCTCTACTGAAGTAACCAGCTAGTCCTGGCCCGTCTTGCCATTTTCCAATAGCGACTCACTGTAGTTTCCAATCTGCCCTGAAGGTGTAGCGCTGCTCAGAGGGAGTATTATAACCTCTTGTCTTATAAACACAATGATGGCTGAAGCTGTTGTTGAGCAACAATCACCACCAATCGCTCCTGGCAAGAAATCATGTTTGGTGGCAGAGAAAACTTACCCCTTAAAAAATGAAGCAATAAATTATCAAAAAAGTTGCCATAAATTTTCTAAAAACTGACTTATTGGTTTATCTATTAAGTAAAACTGCAGTTTGTCTGAATGGAACAAAACAAGTTACATGTGAAAGCACCCAGAGTTTCTAGAATATGATAAATGTCTGTATGTCTTGATTTGAAAAATATCCCATTAAAAAATCAAATGGGCCCCACAGTTTTATACATTAGTTAAGGGGAAGAAGCAGTCGGGTGTTACCTCATGTCAGCAAACCAACCTCATGTACATCCCACTTAGCAGTGAGCATCATGAGCCGTCCTTAATTTGCATTCATTATCATGTCTAGCACTCATCACCAGGGAGATTGGTCTCATCCACCAGTTCCAGGGAGACCTTGAAAAGAAGTTGGTCCAATTCTCATAAGTGTATTGTTCATATATGAAAGATTTGTGTGTGTGTGTGTGTGTGTGTGTGTGCGTGTGTGTGTGTGTGTCTGTGTGTTTGTGTGTGTGTGTGTAGTTGAGCTCTCAGTACTGGTCTTTGTTCCTCAGAGAAAAAGATCTGATGTTGAATGTCAACAGGAAAGTGGAAAAGACAGATTTATTACCACAATAAAAGCATCTTAGACACACCATTTTACCTGTCAGCTTAAGTGCCACTGGTTCTGGTGTGATTGCTTGTTTGTGTACACTGTGTGTTGAGATTAGTAAATACTGTATGTTTTCAGTATCTAGCCTGTCGGGTAAAGGAAAAAAATTTCAGGAGAATATTTAGAGACAAGTTTACGATGCTTTTTTAATTTAATTCGCACGTGGACTCTTCGAATCGTTGGAAGACTTCAGTACTCTGTGTTGTGTAGTGGTGTTGTGAACAAAAATAAATTGCCAATTATACCAGTGGAGATTTTATGCCAGACTTTGTTTTAGTTCATTAGATGTAAGGAGCTGGAGAGAGGAGGAATGCAGGCCACGCCGAACGCCTCAACGGGTTAGCCTAACAGGCTGCCGTGCACAATAATGTCACCATTATGCGTTTCCTGGGTGACTTAAACGAATAGGCATTATTACAAAATTGTGCATTAGCCCAAGTCAGCAGTTACTACTGCTGCAGTCTCATTTCGTTTAGAGTTGAGAGGAGAGAAAGATGGACAGAGTGTGAGAGGAGGAGGGAGGTAGGGAGGGAGGGAGGGAGATGGGAAAATGGTTCAGAGAAAAAGGCGATGTAAAGGAGAAATGGGGAATGAAAAGGACGCTCTCTGCCAGAGGCTGACAGGACATTCAAAAGGAGGTTAAAGGATACATGGAGAGGCGCAGATGGACTGACAGACTTGGGGGATCGTGACGATGATGGAGAGGTAGAAAGAGGAGAGCTGTAATTATCAGTAACTGGTGTATTTAGACAAGGAGGGCTGGAGGAAGAAAGAGGCTGGCAGGGAGGAGGAAAGTGTAAATCAACGGTCTGAGCGACAGCTTTACGTGCCCCTTGGAGCCCCAACTATCAGATTAATGAGAGAAGAGAAACCTTAACCACCTTCTCTTCTCTGCTGCTTCCTTTTCTGCTATCCTGCACTTTCAGGAGCATAAATCACAGACTCTTAAGCAGTCACTTTAGGTAGCTGCTACACAATTCTTCCTCAAAATGTTGACTAAAATATCCCTGTCCAATCATGTGCAGCACTAATGAGATTTCACTGCAGCTACTGTCCATCGAAACGGCATCTCTTACAAGTAGTCCTGGTTTCGAAACTACATTCATTCCAGTTGTTAGAGGAGTAAGTCAGCATTATGAGAAATCTGCTTATTTACTTTCTTGCCAAGAGTTAGATGAGAAAATCAATATAACTGTCATGTCTGTATGTTAAGTACAAAGATAGAGCAAGCGGCTGGTTAGCTTAGCTGCACAAAAACTGGAAATGGGATGACTGTTCAAAGGTGAAAACATTTGCTTATCAACACCTCTAAAACTCACTTATTAACATTTTATATCTCATTTGTTCAATCTGTATAAATAAATTAAGATTAATTAAACAAACAAGGTTAGCTGTTTCCCACTGTTTCCACTCTTTATGCTAAGCTAAGCTAACTGGCTGCTGATTTTAGGTGGGGTTTATATTGTCATCATACTCTTGGCAAGATATAGAATAAGTGTATTTCCCAAAAATGTTATAAGTGATGTGTGAAGGCTGTGACATGTAGAGACAAGGCTGCACTGAAAACGAGATTTAAACAGCAAAATATGGAAAAGAAAGCAAACTGACAGATTTTTAGATTACTGCACGAGTAACATCACAAGTAAAGAAATATATATATTTCCAGTTTTTCTAAAGGGCACCAGGTTTCCCTTCAGCCCGATTCTTCAACTGCAAACCCATACTTGTGTAGCTGAGTCCCCTCTGTGTGTGTGTGTGTGTGTGTGTGTGTGTGTGTGTGTGTGTGTGTGTGTGTGTGAGAGAAAGTGTATGGTGGTTATCACGTTCACAAAGTTAAACCGGTTCACTGGGGTCAAGGAGTGGACGCTCGGTTGATGATCTAAAATAAGATCGAGCAAGATGTTCTTTTCTCAAGATGAAAACTACCCCTTGTAGTAAACACCTGCACAGATATTTCAGTCAAACGCGCGTTATGAGAAAGTCAAAGCTGGAGCTTTACTTCATTGTGTGCCTTTTCACCTTTAGCCAAACCCACAGGTTTCTTAATCTGGTGCTAGGGCTCCTCTGAGATATGGCTTTAGTGAGAAAAAGACCTCTCTCTTTCTCTTCTCCCTCTCTCTGTGTCTTCAGTGCTATTACCAAGCTAAACAAGCCGGCCTGGCTTTTTATGTGCTTTTCTTCACAAAAGGAACAGAAAAGAATGAGAGCAAGGGAAGGAGCTGTAACATAAAGAGCTGAAATAGAGAAATGTTTCTGAAGTGTAAAACCGGCTCTTTCTGCTTGTGAAATTTCTTGATGTACGGGCTGTCAGATGGAAAAGCACTGTGTGAAATCATAACCTCTCTGAGTGATGCAACAGCTGCAACAATGCAGTGTAATGTCTGGTGCACTTGATTTTTTTTTTTTTTTTTTTGGCATTTTGATGAAAGTTTTATTTCTGTTTGTTTCTCTGTGAGACACTGTAGAGAAACTGTGGTAGCACATCTGTGGTGTACATCTGCCACAATTCATTCAAGTGTTACAAAGCTCTTGTCTTTGAACACCACTCAGCTCTGTGCCATTAATTCATCCACTGTTTAAGTACATAAAAAAAAGCTTTATTTCTGAGGTCCATCATGCGAGTTTCATTACAATTATTTGTTGAAATTAACACCTACATCAAAGCTTTGCAGGGTGACTTCACACTTCTGCAGCCCAAACATGTAACTGTGTGAAAACAGAATTTCTGGAAAGTTTAAAGGGTTTCATTTACCCAGAAATCTTGCAATATGATGCGAGTAACTGTCAAACTCATTGGACATGAATGATTTCTTTGTAGTAGCTTGCAGTGCATGTTAGTGGTGGGAAAATGTTTTGGTAGCAGTTTTAACCATCACTGGGAAGTTGAGCTTTCTCTCTCACTGCTGGTGAGGAGACAGTTTTTATTTTTGCTTTTGATTTTTGATCACTTCTGCTTTCCACGCAAATTTTCTGCATGTTGCACTGCAAACAATTATTTTAATTCCCGATTACTCTGCTGAATATTTAATCAGTTGATCGATTTTTTTTTTTTTTAGTATGTTTGCAGTTTGCAATGACATAAAACTGGGAAAAGCTTAAAAAATCCTCAAATCAGAGAAGATGTAACGAATATATATATATTTGACATTTGTCATTGAAAAATGACTTTGAAAATTGATTATCAAAATAGTTGGTGTTAAATAAATAAAAGTATAATCAACAAATTGTTTCAGCTAGAAACATCAGAAATCACTGATACACAAGAAATCTCAAGTGAAAAATACAGACACTGACACAGGTATGTATGTATTGCAGGAACATCATTCGATGCAGGGGATACTGCAGGACAAACTGATGAGCAGTAGATACATGGTATACATACTGTATATACCTTGAAAATGGTTTCATTCAGGCATTATGGCATGCTGCAGGTTGCAGTCAGTGTTGAGTCCAACAGTGCATGAAATGCATCCAAGAAGAAAGGCAGGATGTGATTACAAAATAACATTTGCAGATTGGCTACACCGCAGAAGTGGTGCATGCAGATATCAGATATCATAACTCTACCTCATAAATGTCAAAATTTTATACATTGTTATAATACATGTTTTTCTCAGCCCACAAAGTCAAAATCCTGGCACGGCAAAGTCAAAAAAACCTTGTATTACCAAGAATATTGTGAGGTTTGCATCACTCGTATCTGACAACAGCTACTTTGGTCACGATCTGACTTGGTAACATTCGCAGACTTGTCAGAGAACCTGTGAACACGACTACAAGCCACAAGTATGTGTGTGTGTGTTGAGCAGAGCGCTTGCCCTCTCAATGCTGAGCCAGACAATCCCTGGAGTTGTGTATTTCCGTCGTTCGCATGTGTGTGTGTGACTTTCTCCACTGTTTCTCTTCCTCTCCTCCAGCACTGAGCACGTATTTTCTCTCAGGTCAATCCCCTTATTGTTAAGTTACATAACAGCACTTAGTCAAGTAACAATCCAGCAGCAATGGGGCTAAGGGCTGCAGGATAACTGTACTTCCTCTCTGGCACTCATCTGGCGGAGAGCTCTGCTCAAAGTTGTTGTTGACTTTTCAACCCGCTTAGCGGCGTCGACTTTTTTTTTTTTTTTTTCTCTGGAAATGGAGTGGATCTCCTTCTTACAGTCAAATCTCTGGAATTAATTTATGGAAATGAAGTCATGGATACCACAGCTTTGGGCTTTTGGTAAAATGTAGCTCTCAAAGTGCTGAGGAGGCCGTTCCTCTGAGCCGGCGGGGTTTGCCATCCCATCAGTGGAGACCACCAGTGAGAAGTGATGAAATGTCGTGTTTGAAATGATTCCAGGTGTAGATGATAGTTATTATTCTGAGTGAATGTGTGGGAATGGGGGGGGGTACATGCTCTAAGTTACATAACACAGATGCGATAAATAATACAACTGATGCATAGTTGAGGTTCTGTTTGTCAAAAAATGTAATGTATTTTTTAAATAACACATTGAGGAATATTTTTATCAAGATATTCAGTGAACCAATCAAAATGGTGATCCTAAAATTAACACTATATATCATTGTAAGTCAAATCAAAAATAAATAATCAAATTCATGGGCAGTGGATTTAATTGTGTTCCACTTTTATGAATTATATCACATTATAAAGAATAGAAACTTCACAGTAGACATGTTCCATGATCCATCATCTCAATACAGTTTGACTGTAGCAAAATCTTTATATTGGATCATTGGCTCGCCTTATGATCTAATTCAAGGGATTTCTTTATATTGAAACCACTTAAAAAAGATCAGCTCATCTTATATGCAGTTTCTACAAAAAATTATGAATTAAGAAATCTAGTATTGTATTGTGGAAGATTTTATTCCCATCCTCATGTTGCATAACCGCCATATGTTCTTGTACCGTATGATATGACTAGTGCAGCCTGTATTAATGTTTGTCCGCTTAGGCAGTTTTCAGTAAAAAGTCTATATCAGGAGAGTTTATAATGTGTAAATGGTCAGATGCACTCATGACCTGTAGTGTTGCTGCTCTGCAGCACAGAGTCAGATGCCCATGCATGTCTCCTCCAGTCTATTCATAGCCAAGGCGGTGTGACTCCCCCGCCTCTGACTGACTGTTTCCTGCTTTCCCTCTTGCTCAATTACTTCTCTTCTGACTCCCACATGTGGGTCTTCAGCTCTTTGGCAAGAAGGCTTACCTTGTGGAGGAGGGAAGCGGTAGCACAGCTGACTCGTGAAGCAAGTGTGTTTACCATGTTAGAGAAATATAGGAGCTCAAAGTGTGTTGAATGCAGGAGGAATGTAGCGCCTACAGTAATGTGTCTTTTAAATTTACTTAGCTGCAGTGCACCACCTCCCCCTCCTGTCCCTGCAGCTGGGAAAATGCCCCAACAGCTGGCCAAATAAAAAGGCTATGCATCAATTCATCATTCAGCCATATTGCTTATCCTGCCCTCCACCCCACCAGAACATAACGGTTATAATTGCAGTTACCGCGCAAATATCAATATATCATCATATAAATAGTCAAGTGAGAGCCATTCTCAAAGTGCAGCACTCTAGGATTGGGCCCAGAGGCCAATATGGAAAGAAATGGAGGCGAATACGAAAGCGCTGAAAGAGATAGAGTTTAAATGTAGGAGGAGGATGGCGTCACACTGTACTCATCCCGTTAGATGATGTTTTTCTAGTACTTTCCTCTCCCTCCCACCAACCCCCTTTCATGTCTTTATTCTGCTGATACAACCTCCTCCCGTCTGCTGACTAACTGACCCACATTCCTCTGTGTGACTCGCTGCCCTTAGACTGTGTGAGCGCGCGAGCCTACATTTCTGCTTGTCATCTTGCATGTCTTTTTGTGTGTGTGCGTACATAGTTGCCCGTGTGTGCACTTGTTCTTGTACCTTCCTCTGTCTATCTCTGTCTCTCCTCACCAAAAAAAACCCTGTGCCATGCCCCTCAGGCGTCAGCAGGAACCCGTCAGAGGACTTCTCTTTAGAGGACCATCAGTCACTGAACATAAATGATCGGTAAAACGCCTCATTTACTCACTCACTCTGTGTCTGTCGGCTTTTGCTGTGTTGGGGCTCTGGTTGCAGAGGTGACATTTCTTCATTACATTAAATGAATGGTGCTCTCTGAGATGAAGCGCCCTCTAGTGGAGAGTGGACTCTGCAGGGCAAATGTCTGATTTTGCAAGTTCAGTGATTCTGCCAAAGGTTGTGAGACAGAAACAACTGTGCAGGGTTGCTGTCAGATGACGATGCTCGGACTTCTTATGATGCACTTTAAGGAAATCATGATGTGAAGTCGTGCAACACCGCCTACAACTTTTTATGAAGTGAAACAGCAATTAAAGCCACAACTCAGTAGACTACTCTCTGACTCTGCATTTTATTGTTTTTTTGTATTGTATACACCTTCCCTTGTTTTTAATTTGCATATGTGCCATATCCTGTTTGTTGTATGTTGTTGTAAGTTGTTGTATATACAGTGTGTTTTAAGTGTGACCTGCCAAGTGACTGCACTTGTAAATTAACTTTAAGATACCAACTCAAGAAATAGGGGGGGGGGGGGGTTTTCCTTAAATTATTTTGTATACACTGAAAATGCATTACTACCAGACTGATTTTCAAAAATAACCTTTGTGCCTGCTTTCTTGAATTTCAGGTATAAAAAAACCAGCTCATTAACGTCTGGAGGAGTTGGCAACTTTGAGAAGGAGAGGTGGATAGAAAATCAAAAGAGAAAAGAGCATTTCAAGCTGTGACGGGATGGCACTGGTCGACAAACACAAAGTGAAACGCCAGCGGCTGGACAGGATCTGTGAGGGTAAGACAGACTCTTTTACCCCTCTCTCTCTCTCTCTCTTTCTCTCTCTCTCTCTCTCTCTCTCTCTCTCTCTCTCTCTCTCTTCTTTCTGCTTTTTTATGTACATGTGGATTTGAGGTGCTGGCTGCACATTTGCAGGTCACTGGAGCTGATTATTTAGGTTGTGGGATGCGTGTGTCTTTGTGTGTGTTTTAACTCCACAGGTTTATGTTGAAGCCATGAAAAAAGATTCCCATCTACTGTTGTATGGAAAATAAGTTTCCACTAGCATTTAGGCTTCTCAGCCTGCTGCTTCAAATTCAGTGAAAAGCCAGTGGAATCGTTTGCATAAGTGTGTTTGTGTGTGTCAAAAGGGAGCCTTGGGACCAGCCGAGGCTCCAAACTTCGTCTTTGAAGGCTGTCGTATAGAGAGAATGTGTGTGTGTGTGTGTGTGTGTGTGTGTGTGTGTGTGTGTGTGTGTGCGTGCGTGTGTGTGTGGTAGAGAGGGGGTTCGGTTGATGGCTGAATGAGACTTGAGTTCGATGTTTCCAGATTGCTAGCGAGATGAAGTAGGGAGTTTGTAATAAATTGAAGCACTTCTCAGAGCTCTGGGTAGGGGGTGGTGGGATTGATTTGCGTGCAGATGTGCATTTATGTGTGTGTGTATGTGTGTGTGTTTGTGCGTGTGCGCTTTAAGAAAGAGATTTTCCTTTCGTTTTGGCTCACTTATTCTTTACTTAACCACCAACCAGAGCCACTTTATTTCTGAATGTTCACTTAGTGTGTGTGTGTGTGTGTGTGCGTATGTGTGTCCACACTCATGCTCAGCCCATGTTCATGCAGCAATAATACAGACAGTAAAGATAGTTTTGTCATCTTCTTACTTTATTGAGATATAGCAGCTAGCTCATTGCAATCTTTCATTGAGGGTTTCTTTCATCTGTCTTTGTGAAAATGTGAAATGTGTTCTAGGGTTTATTATACATTTCAAGATAAGCGAGACTTTGTTACAGCACTTGCTATTATAAATTTGAACCCTTTGTAATTTTACTAGTTAAACAACGATTAATTTGTTAGCTTTCATTCTTAATACAAATCTTTGAAAAGGGTCAGTATGCTTCAAACGAAGTACTTGCCATTTGGTCAAACAGTGTTTGAAACCTTTTCCCCTACACATCTTTCAAGCGTCGGAATTTCTCAAACATACGTCCACTTCCTGCACCAAGTGGCAGTTTCCATGTTGAGAGGAGACTGTCCTCCTATGAAAAACGAGTTACGTTTTGTTCTAACTCAGGTGACATCTGGTGGTCGTAGAGATTATGAGAGGAGCAAAGGGAAAAGTGCGGTGACGTAGTATAAAGAACGACAAAGTCCGTGTTGGGAGGAGGTTGGGGTGGATGGATGGGTCAACAAAACACAGGAATATGAAACAGGAGATCGGTGTTCGACTCCCATGTGAAACCAGTTGTTTATATAGTTTATATTATCCATGGCCGTTCGTTGTTATTATTGTAACCAACAAAGATCGTCTGATGTTGAGGAAGTACTTATTTTAACCCAAATCATCATCCTTTCCTAACCCTAACCAAGTAGTTTTTCTGGCTAAACCTTACCGAGCCATGACCGTTATCATAGTTACCACGGCAACGTTCTGTACGCCGCTCTCGGTGCAGTCGCGTGTTCATTATGGTAACCAGGACAACCGAGGTCCGGTAGGCATGCCGCCGTAGGAACGCTATTTCAGGAGACGCTCCTATGGGTCGTATCAGAGGGTCGGATGACTAGTTGCTCCTGCTGCCGATAGGGGCGCTATATTAGGAAACACTCCTCTGGGTCGTAAATGAGGGAAGGAGCAAACGACCGACATGCTCATATGGATTGGAGGACTTGTTGGTTGAGACAGGATGTAGATTTGAGCTTCTCTCTTTTCAAAAAATTACTCCCACAGCTCCAGGCAGTTTTTTTTTTTTTTCGTGTGTACAAATCAGTGCAACATCATGAATGCCTTCAAGGACAGACTGTCCCAAAGCATGCGCCATTATCCCCCGTTGTAGCATCTCACCCTTCTCTCTGGCTGCCGCCTTTTCACCATGCCTTTTGAGTGTGGCCGCTCCGAGCTGCCATAAACACTTCAGACAGCCTTCGGACATTGTTGGATGACATGTTGTATAAATTAGTTTGATTCAAGCATACCCTGGCTGTAACTGTTTCCTCCTTGTCCGTAATATCTACCCAGGCTCTCTTCTAATGTGAACTTTCCAACCGCTGTCTCAGCCCGACTCGTCCCTGTCTGTCAAACTGCGACAGTCGTGAGAAAATATGAAATAACCAATGACATTCAAAAAAAAATCCACTTTAACATTCCTAATGGAGTGAATTGCATGAGAAAGGTTATGTTACAGGGTTGTGTTTTTAGTCATTTGCATTATTTTAAATGTCAGTGTGTTTTTGAATTAGGTCTCATTACTCATGTAAAAGAACATGGACGTTCGAGTTTCACCTCAGTTCTGTATAAACGAAACCATAAGATTTTGTTAGCAATATCAATTGACTTCACAGTAAAAGTCTCCTATTTGTTCCACTGAGATTGAGAAACAAAATATAATAGATTCCTAAATGAAGCAGTGATGCTGTCTGTTTCCACCCTCAGAATGAGAGCCACATGTGGCATCTCAAACCTCTCCAAACCACCAACCCTGCTTGCTTGGAAACACTTTTTCCCTCTTTTTTCAGACAAGAAGAATGACTCTGTACTCTCTAAGGGGGCAATGTGGTAAACATCATATAACAGTATTTTCTGATCTGCACCATTTGTCCCACAGACATCTTCAGCCGTGTCTCCTCTGCTTATCAACAATGAAATCATTCTACCAAAGAAGACGGGGGAATTTTTTTTTGTCTGGTGCAGTTAGTCACCACAGCTGCTCTTAAAAAAATGTGTAGCAGAGGGTGATTCACATCGAGGAAGTTAAAAGATCAGAGGTTGGTGAATCACGCTGTTTTCACAGTAGCGTTAAAGCTGTTCAACCATATAAAAAAGGGCATTTCAAAACCAGAGGAATGGGGGTTTTCTGCACCATAATGTCAAAGCCACCCACTATTATCTATGAACAGAGTGCTGGGACTGAGGCGTGAAATAGAAATCAAAGTTCATATTATGTGTATTGACAAAAACAAGAACGTTATGGAGTGATTGTGATTGCGTCGTGGGTTGCACTTGGCGAGACGGCGAGAGAAGCCTCCCTAATCTCCATTTATCTTCGCAGGGTAACTGTGTCAATCCAATACTTGTCTCACAGCGGAGCGCATTGATTACATCTTTACTCATTGTGATGAGTGGCTAACTGAGCCGTGCCTTTGGCCTAAATCGAATTCGAAATGGCTGATCAAGTGTGGCTGTTTACTGCCATCAGAAGTAGTCACAGTGCTGGAATGTAGATTTTTTTTTTTTTTTTACCGGAACGGTGGATGTTTTACCGTTGAGGATATCTAATGTGATTCACTGTCCTTTGCTTTCATGTTTGATTTTTGTGGATTTCAAATTAGTCACTGGAGGTCAAAACCAGTTTTTTCTTTTTTTCTTGTTCACCCCTGCCAAAGAAATACAATGGAAAAAAATTAATTATTTTGTTTATTCATCATCAGTATCAGTAAACTAATTGACTAAACAGCACTTGTTAAAACACTACAAGAGTTTGTTTATTTTTTTAATGCATCAGTAAAGTCATTTTTATTATATTATACAGATTGCTCCATTTATTTCTCCATTAAGCCTCCCAGCATTGTTTAGTTTAGATATCAGCTTTCAAGATGTATATCGTGCAACTGTTCCTTCTGTTGTGGGTTTGATAAAGAGCCAAGAGGAGTGTAACTGCAATAAGGGAACTGTGGCAAACATCTGTTGTGAGCATCAGTTCTCATACTCCCTCTCTCATTCCCCCCTTTCTCTCTCTCTCACTCTGACTCTCTGACTCTCTGACTCTCCCTCCCTCTCTCCCTCTCTACGTCTCCTTCTGTCCGCTCCATCTGCGTACCCAGCATGCATTGGCTTGGGCAGCAGCGCAAGTTGTTGCCATTGCCGTTTAGCCAGAGCAAGCTGACTGATCCGGGCAGGGATGGGATGTGAGCGGCGCCGCGACGTGAACTAGGTCGCGGTGACAGCATGTTCCTGAATGTTGATTTACAAGTTGTGAATCTGTGCTTGGATGCAAACACCACAAGGTGGGGTAGTGGAATTTGTCATGGTGCTGATTCCAAGTGTTTTAGTTGGCAGTTAAATAAACATGTTAATGCTTGATAATGCATCTTGTTTTGTCATGTGTACAGTAGGAGGACATGTTTAAACAGTGAACAGTAAATAATGTGGGCAGTCAGGCTAAAATACCATAAAATTTAGCCTGTGAATTATTCATGCAGGTTTTTTTTTTTTTTTTTTTTTAATAAAAAATGCTTCATATTAAATAGAGGGGACAACCAGGGAGGCTGTGGAGGAAGAGGAAAGGGGTGTCCTGATGTCATCCCCCCCTGCAGTGTGGGTTGGGGGGGGAAACTCAGACTCAGGACTTTACTGCATCCACCTCTCCGCTTTCAACAGCCCCCCACCCCCCCCTTCACTGGCATCCAGCTCTGGTATGAGGTCATCGGTGCAGTGTCTGGGTTTGACCCCCCCCTCGGGCTTGTTCCAGGCTCCTCACCAAAACCCACGACCCCTTTATAGGCTTTGTGGAGAGGCAGGGAGGGGCATGGAGAACTGGGGAGGGAGGTGGGAGGAGGAAAAGACCAGATAGAAAAATGGTGGAAAGGGTTGTTTTTTGT
>NW_019525133.1:1740492-1825269 GCF_002814215.2 Seriola lalandi dorsalis | reverse complement strand
GGGGGAGGGGGGGGTTGGAGTGGTGGTGTTATAATCACTTATAGCAAACTGGCATGCGTGATTGTGTTATTATTAACACAGTGTGTCTGCCTCTTCAGTGAAATGTTCTGATGTCTAGTGTTTTCCTTTTTTTTTTTTTTTTTTTTTTTTTTTTTTGAAGTCTACTGTCTGCGTCCGTCTTTGTTTGACCTGGCACGTTTCTTAGCGGTTGTTGAAAGTTGGAAACGAGTTGCTGGAAAATATCTTAATTTCAAAATGAACTCTCCAGCTACAACATGAAGTATTATAATGACCTGTGGCTTTTCAGGATCCTCCTGGAGAGTGGAGGAAAGATTGGGGGAGGGAGGTTGGGTGATGGGATGCACCCTAAGGAGATGGATTATGGATAAAGACATTGCTGATATATAGGAAATTCATGGAGAATTTGTGGGTTGTGTGTATGTAATGGTGGCACAATGGAAAATGCGTGTTATTCCAGAATGATATAATTGTCATTTAGCTAAGTACTAACTTCATTGCCATCAACCTCCATTTTGCAGTCCATCTAGTCCCTATGGAGATGCTTTTAGAGACAAATAATCCCACTGGAATCACATACAAGGCAGCCATGTATATAATGTCTGTCAAGTGTGCATTGCAATTTATCTGACAGCATTATTCTTTGCAGCCGTACTGGCATTGTAATCCCATTTCCAGTTAGTGCCTCCTGCCCCACGCTCATGCATAAGCCAATGTGCGTTTAACATTCAAATCATGCCACGAGTATGTGACGTGTCACACCATAGGAGACAGTTGTTTTTATTTCTGTTGCAGTGCAGTATTCACTTTGAGTTAGCGTGTGATTCTTATTCATGTATGCACGTCAGACCAAGGCCAAGGCTTTAGCGGCGTTTTGCCTGTGTGAATGAAAAGGGACATTAACGAAGCGCCGTGGCTGCTGCTGTCTCTGCTGCATGTCAGAAGACAAGCAGAGCGAGCTCAAAAGGCTGAGAGAGAGGGATGTAGGATTGTGCAAGCCGTGCGTGTGTGTGTGTGTGTGCGCGCGTGCGTGCGTGCGTGCGTGTGTGAGTGAGTGGGTAGATGGATAGATGTAGATGGGCTTGTTGCATGTGAACCCTGTGATTCCAACATTTGTTAAAGCATGCAAACATTTTACATGGTTAAAACATGCACCAACAAGCGTGCACGTGCATACACACACAGACACACACACACACTCGCACAAAAATGACCCCACCTCTGGTTCTCCTGCTGGCTTAGCTGCAATATAAATATGGAGGCAGGGACTGAGAGAGACAGTGAGATGTTGTGTTAATCAAACGATTCGTCCGTTTTGTTACTTGCTGCTTAATGCAGAAGTGTGGTCACAATATAAATGCACTATACCAGGCTGCAGTAAAGCCTTTTTCTGAAATCTATTAGCAGTAAAGAACTCTGCACTACATAACTGCGTCCTTACATGGGGTTCATTTACCCAAGGTTTCTGTATGTTTTAGTCATTTTAAATTTTTTCCTCAGTCAAGTCTTATTCAATGTAAGGTCTTTATAAGCTTCTGCTGGGGTGGTATTATATTTGTTCTAAAATCCCCGGCTTAATTCCTAAATCCCTCTGTTACAGTGAATCTGGCGTTGTGTGCACAGTCTGGCAAGTATGGCAAATGGAGGAACATTAGAATTTGAAAGTCAAACATTGTTTAGTTTGAGACAAACAGAACTCTGTGATTTACTTTCCTGTCAGGATTAGATCCGCAAACCCTGAGTACACACCTCTGCCCCCGTCTCTCTGTTTGAAGTTGACTTTATGGGGATGTGTGATCTGCTCTGCAGTACTGAGAGCCAGGGTCTCTTGAGAGCAAGTAATGAGAAGAGTGGATAAGGTTGGAGACAGAAGCCAAGGGATCATATATACTGTATAGGCTGTTGCTTGTGAATATGTGTGTGTATGTGAATATATTTGCAGAAAGCTAGAAATGTTCTCTCCTAAATTTAAGCCGCTACTTTCAAATCTCAAAAAGAGACGGTTAACACGCTTTGAATAAGGAATAATGTACATGAAGTCTGACTTTTTGACATCTTTCGATATCCAGGCAAGTAGTGTCTGTATGTAAGTGTCTATATACATATGTACAGATTTGCACAGACAAGTACAGACTCGTGCAGTTTTATTTCACAGGTTTATGAAGGAGGATTTATGACAACAAAATTTGGAATTATTTGTGAAAATCATTTTCCAACCTCAAAATCTTTTTGACCCTAATCTGAGGCTACACATAAGCTGTGAATAAAAACACAGGAATGACTTTGTGCCTGTAGGTGATGAATGACACTTTTGAAATGAAATGACTATAAAACTTGATTGACTTTATATATAAAAAAGAAAAAGAAAAAGCAAAACCCTGACTATTAAATAAAATCAAAATGGGCTTCAAAAGTGATTTTTTTTTTCCAACTCTCAGCTTTGATTTAATAATCTTTACAGTTGGTTTTAGATCTCTTCTCCTTCCCATTTTAATTTCCTTTTTACATCAAGCTGACTAGTGTTCCTCTGACCTTACCAAGAAAAGAAAGAAAGAAAAAAAAGTTCTCAGTCATCTGCACAATTGGTTTTGGAGCCACTGTCATCAGCTTTTTCCTGTCATCTCGAGCAAACAGCAGACTTCTCCGCTCTCTCTCTGATCTCTTCCTCCTCTAATTACACAGCCGTGATTAAACAAGATATTAGCGCCGATGACAGACATGCCTGCACAGTTTCCACATGCCCTCTGTGAGATATTCAGGAACTTTTCTCAATATGCTGATGTTAACAGAGACTTTCCTCGCAGTCTGAAAAATGTATTACTACCCCGCTATGGTTAGATTTGAGATTAGATTTGGATGGGAAAGGACACTTCCTCACCTTACATCTGTTTTCATGCATTAATAAACAGGGATCATCTGCAGAATGGATCAGGTTTCAGCCACAGTGACATGAAGTGTGTGCAGGCAGCTATGTAGGTAACTACACCGTCAGAGCCTTACATTATACTGAACATCACCTTGGTTAAAAAAATGATGAATGTATTCCATTAATTACACCTTCATGTATGGCTCATGGCCAAGCTCAATATATAATTCTGTAGCGTTATGGCGAGTAGGTTTTTTTTATTTTGGCATATTTGAATGGAGTGGAATGAGCTCCTGTTGTGTTGCAGCCCAAGCGTCTTGTTTTTGCACGGCAGAGGTTGTAGGTGCTTTGGATTAACTGCTGTTACAAAAAGAACCCTTCCCCCTTTCACACACATACACACGCACACACACACATAACACAGATGCACACACACCGCACTCCCCCAGTGTTTTACTTTTCTGTGCAAAGGGGCAAATCCAGATTACAGAGTCTCTCTAAGTGAAGGAGATCAGAGGAGCTTTGGGAAAGAGGGGGCAGGTGCTGTATTTTTCTAACAGTAAGACAGACAACAGTAAGATGTATATGTTAGAGTTCATGTGTTAACATAATTGGACACATGAAACAATGTTGAAATTCAACACATTCACATTCACAACACATTTTCTTTATACTCAACAAGAGAGGCAGTGATATTGATAATGAAGTGGATCTCTTGAATCACTCGGAGGGCAAATTGGACAAACATTGCAGGTGGATTTCGTTACGCAATCCAGTCCGGTGCGCTGTCATTTTCAGTGTCCTCCAGTTAACATCCAGACTGCGGATCTGGGTGATCGCAAATCGAAAGGAGAGTTGGGCAGTGACAGTGAGCACCACGGAGGCATCAAGGACATTTCAGAGTGAGCTGGGCAGCAGTTGCGTGGTGGCTCTGCCGCAAGCATGGGGCCTGGAGGATTAGTGTCCAATCAGAGTGGATTTGATGTTTACTGACAGCACATGGGACTTAGCTGAGAGAACTGTATTTCATTTGTATTCAATGAAGCTGTGTGCCTTGCCTGGCCTCCCCTCCCTGCGCTGTTACCCTGGCAAACCAAAATCTGAGACCTGTTGAGGACGGCGCATCATTAACAACCTGAGGTATGTGACTCTGCGGGAGGGTGTGGGGGGTGGGGTGTTGGGGGTGGACTCTAAGTCACCTGGCATCATCATCACCATCATCATCATCATCATCATCACCACTATCACCAGATATGCTCGTATCTGGTTCACATGACGTCACAGTGGGAAGTGGAATTAAACAGGCTTTATTTAGATGTAATCCCTCAGAGCAATCGGCAGAGTGAGTAAAATGTCCAGGAGAAGAGAGAGATAAACCCCACTGGATTAGTACAAGCCCCTGCCCATCCCAACCCATAACCCAACCTATCCCCTCTTCTCATGCCGTTTTCTTTTTCTTTTTTTTTCTTTTTTTTATGAACGTTTGGTGGCCATCTCACCCACGCATCCCGTTACAGTGTCTTCCATGGAGTAGCTGTTGTACCACTGCAGTGTGCTGTGTTTGTGTGGTTTGGTGGGATGTGTTTGTGTGTGGTGTCCTCTTTCCCCGTGCACAACAAGCCAGCATGACCAGAGATTAATTATTCAAGGACTGCCTGCCAAAGGGAGAGTAACCTGATAGCGCGGACTTACAATATTACAACCTGATATCAGGTGAAGAGGTAGATCCTGCTTCATTTTCTTGTCTCCGTCTACACCTCCTACCTCTCTCCGTTCCATTTTGTGGCGCTAGAGCGCAAGAAGATTTGAAAGAAAACTTTCTTAAACACCGCAGCAAGCAAAAACTTTTTTTTTCTGTTTTTGTTTCTTTGTTTTTTTTTTTTGTCTGTTAACGCTTTCTCAGCTTTCTCCTTTTTTCGCCAATGCTTGTCACTAACAAACAGTTGAGTCTTGGCCGCTCCCACAGTTGGGACACATTAGGAGGGAATGAGGGTCAGTGGGACAGGGCTGACGGCGTCTACGAGCAGCAGGCAAGAGTAGCGGGCCGACGGAGCTCTCTGTCATACGGAGAGGGAGTGGGGTGGTACGAGCCTCCACCAGGGGTGCGTCCCCCTGACCCGGATTTGAAACGCGACCTGTATTCCTACCAAGACTCTCTTTACCCACAGGTTTACGGTGAGCGTCACGACTCACGGGGGCTGAGGAAGGGCTCTGCACCGGATCTAAACCACTACGAACGACCGCCCATGGCTCATCGAGGATCCATTTCACATCAGGATTACTATTCCCATGACCCGGCCATGACTCCTCGGCCACCTGAGGGTTTCTACCGGCCTGAGCACCAGCCTCCGCCGCCTCACCCTCATCCACTCAGTAGGTCAGGCTCTCACTTTGGGATAACATCTGGGGCTCGTGCTGCATGGGATCAAGGTCAGGGAGGGAGAGCAGGACCTCAAGCACCTTCATCACCTCTACCTCCTCCTCCCACTCCTCCGACCGGTCATGAGTTGAATCGGGCTTACAGGGAACCTGGTGCTATAACTGCTGCCAAGATGATGCCAGATGCCCAACAGCGCATTCCCTCCCGAGACCCATCTCCTCACTACGGTATGGAGCACATGTCTCCTCGGTATGCCAGTGAGCCTCCACCTCTGACCGGTCAGTCGGTTTATACTGATGTTAATGGGCGCCCAGTGGATCCACAGCAGCAGGCTGCCACCTGTCTAGTTGTAGATCCTGCCAGTCAAGGTATAATTATGAGGCAAGAGACAGCCTCACCCTACACCGTCCAACAACAGCAGCAATTACAGCAGCAACAACAAATACAGCAGCAGCAATTACAACAGCAGCAGCTTCAGCAGCAACAGTTACAACAGCAACAGCTTCAACAGCAACAACTCCAGCAGCAGCAGTTGCAGCAACAGCAGCTTCAGCAACAACAGATACAACAGCAGCAACTTCAGCAGCAACAGCTTCAACAACAGCATCTTCAGCAAGAGCAGCTGCAGCAGCATCTGCAACAACAACAGTCACTGCCACCTCCACCTACCATGCCCATCTCTGACCCCAACCTTTCTATGGTGGCTCCACTTCCCGCTCCACCTGCCCCAGTGCAGACCGCTGCAGTTGCCCCGCCCGCACCTGCTCCTGTGGAGGCTGTCCCAGCTTCTGTCCCACCTCCTCCGGCCACTCCACTTCCTGCTCCTCTTCCCGCTCCTCCCCCCACTGCCCCACAGACGCCTTTGCCTGTGGACCCCAAGAAAGCGGTTGATCCCGAGTTCCTTGCCCTGCTGCGAAATGAGGGTCTCTCAGAGAGCACCATCTCCTCTCTCATCCAGCAGGGATTCGACTCCACTAGCATGCTGGCTGTTATGGAGGAGAACGATGTCCGCACCGTCGCCCCCAACCTGGGCCAGGCTCGTGTATTGTCTCGCTTGCTACACAACTGCAAGCGAGCCGCTGAGGCTCCACAAGCCCACTCCCAACCTCAGACGCCCATGCGAGGCCGCTCGAACAGTTTCAGCCATCGCTCAGACATCTACCACCCGCAGCAGCACCATCCGCAGCACCCACCACAGGCTTTGACCGTGGACCCCCAGCTGATGCCCCCACCGACTCCTGGGGGCATGCAGACCATCTCCCCAAGAATGGGAGAAGTAATGGGTAGGAGGCCCAGCAGTGCCCCCTCTCAGCACCTGCTGGAAGCCTCTGGAGGTTACCCAGGCCAACACCCTCGCTCACCAGGGCCATATTCTGGAGCCATTATGCCTGTTCAGTCGAGACCCATGTCAGCCTACTCTTCTGGGATGTCAATGCCAGGGATGTCCATGCAGGGTATGCAGCATATGACTGGGTCAATGCCCGCCATACCAGGGTCTATTCACTCTATGCCAGGTATGCCACAGCAGATGCCCGTGTCAATGCCGGCTTTACCACAGCCACCGCAGCAAGTACCGAAAGCATACTCTACCAATTACACAGTGCCCATGGAGCTGATGAAGAGGGACAGGAACTTACTGCCATTGTCACCCATGCTAAGTCCTCACCCTAGTCCTCAGCTGATGCGTAAGGGTGGGGGACCTGCATCAGACAATGCCCTCGTCCCTGTGGGAGCACCCGTTCAAGGCCAAGGTGCCCTGGTTGCAAACCAGAAGCTAAGTCGACGCACAGGTCCACCAGTCATCGTGTCCACCATGGCGTCTCCAGATACAAGTAAATCTTTTTTCTTTGTTTGTTTGTTTTTTTTCTCCTTCCATCCTCATCGTCTGCGTTTGTGAGATTTCTTGATACATTTGGTTTTGCTTTCTCTTGGCTGTTTCCCATGTTTTTAATAGATAAAAAAATGTATTTGTGCTGGTGCTCTTCTTTTTTTTTTTTTGCATGGTTTATGTAAGACAGCATTTCCCATTCCTCTGATTGTTTTGAATAGCTCCACCAAGCAGTGTTGCTGCATTGTTGAGAATCATATCATGTTTTCAGAATTTGGTTGTTATTCCATTCACTAGATTGAAAGCAGCAACCTGAGTATTGAGTTGCAGGCAAGCATTGTGATGAATCATTGGTATGTGAATACCATCTCGGTCAATTAAGTTTCTTTTTTTTTCTTTGGTTTCTGTTTGTGCAACCATCATTCAGCTATGGGGTATGTGAGTGTGTTTAGCTGAGTGTAGTTAGTGGTGTGTGATGCATGGTGCTTGACCTTAAGAAAGTTCAAACACAATGAGAATGTTTACAGAACATTTTTTTTTAATCATTTTATCTTTATGGTCAGTGCTGTCATTTGTTTGCTGTCCCGTGTTTGTTCTCATTACATCAACAATAGATAAATTGTGGGTCTTTTCTTCTTATCTAGGCCAGCGGAGCGAAATCTAAATGTTGCTGCTTATCTCTTTTCCAAAACTGTTGTCAGGATTATGAATTAATACCGTAAAAGGATAACTTTTGCTATTTTGGCAATCTATCCCTTGTCCTACTTTGCCATGATCCTAAACTGATACTTACATCTCGCTTTCTTGTCTGCTTATCTCCGTGAGAGCCAGATTTGTCAGAATTCCTTATACTTTGTGTGAAGACCTTTATTATTTCAGTAATCTCATGCAGTTCTTTTGTCAGAATGACATATCGCCCCATTAAATACAACACAAAATGGCACTGACGAGGCGCAATACAGAGGATTTGGGAGGAACAGCTGTCAGCAGCCTTTCTGATACCTTTTAAATTTTAACAACTGTGCACGGTCTTCATGTTACAGTCTATCAGTCACTGCATTCATGTGTGAGCAGTTCACATTAAGACTCCTCTGACCAGAAAACCAGATATTATATGCAGTAGTGTTAACTGTCTTGGAACATGAGTTGTCCGGTGTGCATGTGCAGTGGCTTGCAATGACGTGCATCTTTGCACAATATGTGTGATAGTGTTTTGCAGTCTCCTGCAGTTTTTTTTTTTTTTCCTTCTCATTTCTTCATTTCTTTCATGCCTTTATCAGCTGTATGTAATGCCCTTGGTGAGTAATTGGAGCAAAAGCGCAAGCCACTTGTTAAAATCACATAATCTCTTACAACTACACAACATTCAGAAAGTTGCATAATGGCGATTGCAGCTCTTCAGTGTTGGTATCTGTGTAACTGCTGCTGTTTTTGATGAAGTCCTCTCTGCTTTGCCACGCACCATCTCCCCACAGCCCCCAAGCCCCTGGTGTTGTAAACAAGGATGTCTTAGTGCATTATGATAATAAGGGTGCATCAGTGTAGCCTGGGAAGGCTTTATAGCCACTTGGACTACACAGCCTTCCCTCAGTCCTGCTGCTGTCAAGGTGGTCAACTGACCTGCATGGAATAGCAATTAGCTTTGTCTACTTATTTTTGAACAGATATGCACACAGGGATCTGTCTTTACATGTAAACAGATGTATAAAATTCATGTTTAAATTAAATGCATTAAGTCAATACATCCTTACTGTGTACCCAACTGAATTATGTATTTGGATAAACATATCACATTAAAACTTTAATTCAGCAGCATAAAAGCAGCTCCATAAAATTATCTGCACTATCTTTCACACTTCTGATCCGATAAAAGTATATTTCAGAGATTTTGGCCAATGATGGCTGATTTCTCCATCAGCACCTGCTCACCAGAGGCTGACTAGCAGCATCACTGGACAGATAAAATCAAATTACGGTGCTGATGGCCGATGTGTGATTGTGTCATTTTCTCTGTGCAGGTTGTAATGAGAAGGGGGGGGTTAATCCTTCAGATCCTCCATTTCCACTGCTGCACTAATCCACAAATTCTCTCATTCTGTTCAGACCAGCCTCCTGGCTTCCTGTGAGACTCTGTGAACTACTGTACATGGCCAGTGGGTTGAAATAGACTTTAATAGAGGCCGAAGCACACTGGGAACAAATGATTTAACTGAGGCAGTTTTGTTGGCGTCGCTGTGATCTTTAGGCCCATGAGAACAGATATTAAACAATCCCCATTGATTGACTGTCAAAAGCAGGCTGCCGTTCTTAGCACAGACGGACACATGCTTTGGAAAGGATTTCTTCAAGTCTGCCACATACACATAAATCACATTGTTAGTACACACACAGTCAGCAGAGTAGACCTCATTTGCATGTGGCTGACATTTGTTGCTTTGGTAATTTCATCTGTTAATGGACACGGCCGCAAAGCCGCTCTGAAAGCATATTCCTAAATTGTATGTTGCTAGGCAACATGGGTTTTGGTGGCAGATTTGCTTCTGGTTAAAGGGTCGGTCCATTGTCAGAAAACACTGCAAATTTACTCGTTACTTCCTTTTTTTTCTGTTACAAAATGGCTGGTTGAGCTAATGCATCAAGAAGAAGGTATTAATAAATCATGTTCACTCACTTCTTTTCAGGTGGGATAAATTAGGAGGCTTTGCTTGGGAGACATTATACGCATTTTACACCCAACAAAATGTGATTCATCCTCTCAGTTAAAATTTTATATTTATAATTTGTCAGTTAGACAAATTATATTGTAATGGCAGCAATAACACATTTTGTATTCCTTAAAATCCAATTAGTTATGAGTTTATGATACCTCCTGATATTCTGACAACCTCAGACAATTCATTAGTTACAGCACTGAGTATCACCCACAACCAGAAAGAATTTCCCTCTGAACTAATAGCCCCTGTGTAAATACAGATGGCATGCCCCCGCCCACCTCAGTATACGATGCTTTGCGGAATACCCTTGAGCAAGACCCCGCCTTTTATGACTAACTAGGACTCACTCCCCATCCCCCACACCAGCATAATCGCTGTATGTGACACTTCCACTTCTTTACTTCCATGGCTCCCGTCCGTGGCGTGCGTGGACAGGCGACCTGATGCCAGCTGAGGTCACTTCCGCTCTGGATGACACACTAGCCGCAATTTTCTTCCTCGCTCGAGCCTAGCGTGATGATGGGGGAGGGTTTTGGTATATTAGTTCTGGAGATGGCAGATTATGTATTAACGGGGTCCAGGTCAAAACTACAGGCAGTTGTTACACTGAGTGAGGGATTAAGGAGGAGAGGGTGGGAGGGAGACATAGACCTACTGCTACTGATAGATGATGATTGCTGACTGAAAGGTGGGGGAGGGGAAGCAGGGCGTTGACAGCTGTCAGTCAACCTTGGACTCTCCGTGGCGATGCGGCTAGCTGTCAAATGTTTGCATCTAGAGTTTGTGAGGGTCAAACTTTGGCCTTAATCTGGGCTGACAGTCAAAGGTTGTGTTTGTCATGGTGCTGGTCACGCTGTTTGTTGCACACGACCTTGAGTTTTTGCAACCACTGGATTAAACTGGGATGTTTCAGAGCAACAGGGGATATACATACACATTATCTTAATAGTGGCTTTAAACATCTAAATCCTCTGCTTCTGACTTGTTCACCTTCCTGGATGTAAAAGCACTGTTCCTTTCGTGCATAGACAATTTTAGGTTACTGGCAGATGTAGTACTTCAGAGGTTTGGATGGATATGAAACTCATATCAACTATGTTTGAACATATGTTTATAGGTTAAAGCTTGTGTACACATAAAATGAAAGACTTTAACCACAACAGTGGTAAAAACAGCTGATCACTGAGCTAAAGGGTTGCATGTTTTAGAAACCTGATTCAGCTGTTTCAATCAACCCATTTTTCAGAATCTGGGTCAAATTTTTGGCTACTTTCACATTACTATCTTTTACTTTTAGAAGCGCTGCTGGCCTATTTTTAGTTTGAAAACTGTGAGGTTGCGTTGTAGCATGGAAATTATGACATAGACGTCAACAGTTCAGCCTCGACTACCAGTGGTGGGTTGTCTTTGCTAACAGCTGTTGCACAGTTGAATTCTCCATTTTCACACTACAACTGTCTTTGCTTTTCCTCGTTCGTATTTTGTGCAACTAAACATTCTGCTTCCTGTTTACATCGGCTCGTGCATGCCCAGTGTATGTGACTGGTCATTTATTTTGCATTTTCAGGTGTGTTAGTATGAAAGCCGATCGTTTCTGATACGTTTCAAAATGAAAACGCGGTAGTATGGACATAGCCATAGATGGATTCAGCAGCTATAACGCGTACTTTGTTTCACAGTCGCAATGATAAAGCAATTTTTTATTTTCTATTGTTTCGATTCGAGCCTGACTGGCTGCTACTCCTTAACATTGCCAGCTGAGTTTCATGGGTACACAGTATTTAGAGCCGTCTGCCAGTCCAGTTTGGAGATAAACATGCGATTTCTTAAAAATGAAGCTAAATAATTAAAACTGAGGCCATAACATAACCATATAGTAATTATCCAGGAGACTCCTATGTTTTCTATCTTGAGGGTCAGTGCTATTAACAGAAACTACTACTACTGACTTCTGAACCTAGCACTCAGCTTGTGTGTAGGATGATGCATGTGTAGCAGGTGTCAGTGGTGACGTCTGTTAAGGCACAGTGCAGAGCTGCTCTTCCCGCCAGATGTTCCTCTTAATATCAGGCAGTGATTTCCTTTCCCTTCATGAGCAAATAAAGTCTCTGGTTTCTGTCTATCTGTCAGTCTGCCAGGAATTACATCCATATAAATCTTCAGTACTCATTTTCTATTCATCACTTACTCCCTTCCTTTTTTTTTTCTTTGTTTAAACTGATCCCAGTTTCTCTTGGTCTGCCATTGTCTTGTCTTTTTTTTCCTCCTGCTCTCTCTCTCTCTCTCTCTCTCTCTCTCTCTCTTCTTCCCTCTCTTTGTAGAAAATGAATCTTTGTAGGAAATGACATTCTCCGAACTCAACGGAGTGAGTTGGGGAAAAAGAAGTTAGAGGTAATAGGAGAAATATGTTTCTAAACAAACGTCATACCCAGCTCAGCAGATTCATTCATGACTGTGGGTTGTGGGTTAAAGAGCCCGTCTGCAGGAAAATTAGGGAAACGAGGGAAGCGGAGATGGGAGGTGATTGAACCCAACCAGAGACAGCACAGAACAGAGAGGACTGATCGAGAAACACCAATAAGTGGAGTTAAATGCATAGAGGGCTGCTTTAGATTAGATAGCGATGGATTGACTGCTTTAGGGGCTGTGAGTCTCAAAAATGGGTGGAGGAGTGAAAATGGGAGATTATCTAAATGGAAACTCTTGTCATGCCAACTTGGAGCAAGTGAGGGAGGGGAGGAAATCAGGGGAAGGACCCCTCCTAACCATGCAGTAATCTATATGGCTACTTGCTCACACAAATGCATGGAAGATGGAACATAATGACATACTCGCAAATTCCAGATGAAATGGAAAATTATCAAAACAAAACACTTTGTAAATCTGAACCATCATCATCATCTGTTCTTAATCATTTTTTTTAGGTATGTTTATTGAATGATTGATAACACGTCAGTAAATGATGAAGAAAGTGCAATTCCCCAGCGCTCAGTGACTTTTTCCAATTGGTTACTTTGTCCAACCAACAGTCGTAAATCCAAAGATTTTCAATGACGATAAAAGCGATAAAAAACCCATTTGAGAAGATGGAACCTGTGAATATTTGGCATTTTCGCTTCAATGACTTCAATCAATAATCAGTTTATTGTTGTCCCTTTCTTTCTTGTAATTAACTACTGACTCTTATTTCAGTTTTAGTGTCGTTAAGTACAAGTCTAACTCTCCCCTGCGGTTTTTTTTTAGAAACACAGTTAGAAATGTCATTAAAAAATCATACATCTACATCAGTTGAAAGTGGATATCACCTGTCACAGACACTGTATCTATTTTTATGCATGTCTGTTTGTGTCTAGATGAAGTAGTATATACAGCCTACAGATAATATTCTGTACAGGTGCCATAAAAAATAACCTGGACCTTGAAAGGCAAAGTCTTACCAGGGAGGCAAAAAGCTCTTTCTGGCCAGTTTGCCGCACCTTTCAGAGAGACTTGAAGTGATTAACTGTTGCTTGTGAGAGCAGAGGCGAAAGAAGGACAGAGGAGGTCACACGCTGAAACATTTGCAGCTCAAAAGGTAAAAAAAAATAAAAAAACGAAGAGGAAAAAAGAAAGCAATGAAATGAGAAGTTGAAAGTCCCTGACTCCTATTTTCCTCATCAAAAGTCATGCTACCTTCTGCCTTCTTCTAACTCTTCCTCTCCTTTCCCCCCCTTCTCCTCTCTCCTCTCCTCTCCTCCCTTTTCCTTCCCTTCCCTTTTTCCTCTCGTCTCATTTCCTCCTCTCTCAGTGCCAACCAGGGAGTCACCCTGAATTATTCATTTTGAGAAAATGAAATCTTCACGGGTGTTAAACCAGAGAGAAGAAGAGGCAGGGCTGACCATGTTCTCTGTATACAGTGTGTGTGTGTGTGTGTGTGGCCAGGCGTCGTGTTAACTTATGCGAGGGGTATGTTTAGAGGTGCAGATGAATTTCATTTGCACCCAAGGAAAACATTAAACATTTCTCAGTAGGCATGTCAGCCATGTTCATGGATGCCTGTTCACACTCTGTTTGTCTAAGCCCGCAGCATACAGGAGGGATGTAATAAGCAACGCCTTCACCCATTCATCCCTGATCGTCTCTCATACACACACACACTCCGCATCCTCTTAACATCTTTTTTTCTCTCTCTAACCAGGGCAGTTGGCTCAAGTCAGAGAGAAAGAAAAATGAGAAAAGGGTGGAGGAGGAGGAGGAGGAGGAGAAGGAGGAGGAGAGGGTGACAGTGGAGAGATGGGGGATATGAATGAGAGTAAAAGACTTTATGTGCCGAGATCGCCTACCTAAAGGAAAAAAAAAAAGCAAAAAAAACCTCAACATCTGTTGTCCACCTGCAGCTGTGCTATCTCTCCTTCTCCCTTTTTTTTTTTTTCACTGCCCCTCTTCTCCTCTCACCCTTCTCCCCTGAATCTCGTTTGTGCTTCAATCATTTGGCAGCAGCACGCCATGTAGATCACAGGAGGCAGATGGGATGGTGAATTTTAGAGGTCAAATTATACAGTAGGCCTTTCTCCCTCCTGCGCGCTCTTTTCATGAATGGGGCTTTTTTACTCCCGGCCTGGTTTGCGGGCTCTGGTTACACATTGTAACCAAACCTCTTCAATGAGCTCTTTAAACTCACTACACTCCGGTTGAGCTTACAGTGAGTACATGCAGTAAGTTTAACACAATTCAGCAGCATACTACAATACACGGAGTGTGTTGTTGTTGGTGTTTGCTCATAAACTCATTCATTCATTCGTTGGAGGGTTTCAACTAACATGTCGTCTGTAAAATATCAGAAAATGATCGCAACCTCCCTGAACTTCTCACTTATCCAGTTCACATGTGAGAAGCTAGAACCAGTTTGGGCATTTCTGCTTTTAGCGGATTATCAGAACTGTTGTCGATTAATTTCTGTCGATGACCTAATGAAGTAATCTGCTTAACATTTCAGCACTAATTCATCCATTCCCTTGTTTGTTCATTCATGGCTTATAGCCCAACTGATGCTGGATTTTTGAGGCGGATGTTGTTGTTTGGGAGTTTAAAAAAAAAATCATACTATAGTCATTTTAGTAACATCAGCAGTCTTGACTCAGATGCTTTTGAATTTCTTGTTACTCATCAGCTGACATATTCGCTGTTACTGGTGAAAGCCTTGTTTAATATTATCTAAAGCTCCACTGATACTAGATTTTGAAGCAATAACGTGTCACTGTGAAATCATAATGTTGTGTAAAAACACTTCTGGCCATTGCTCAGTGTTGTAACACATCACATTACTTTCACAAGTATTCTTATAAGTCCTAAAACATGTCTTGAGGGGATCTTTAAACTTGAATTAAGAAAGATAGGGGTAAAATCTTAAAAATGCAGCCAATAAAATATTTATGCACTGTAATATCTTTACACTTACAGTACATATATCTGTTATCAGCCCTTATTAGCTGATTTATTGATTAATTGATTAATTTTTTGGTTTATAAAATCTTTGGAAAAATGTCCATCGTAATGACCCTGGGTGACATTTTCAAGGCTAAAGTGATGTCTTCAAAATTTATTTTTCCACCCAACCAACAGTACAAACCCAAATATCTTCAAGTTACTATCATGCAAGGTGAGGACAAATGAGAATTGGCATTTTTGCTTGAAATTTTACACTAGACAATTAATTGATTATCAAAATACTTGCACATTAACTTTCTGTTGATCGACTAATTTGCTCTCGCTCTGAAAAATTAAATTAGGTCTCAGATGGCTCATTTTCTGGATGTGTGTTTCCCTCTGCAGAAGCCGTGTTGTGTCTGCGTATGATGGCCTGGAAGCAAAGACTTCTTAACCTTCATTATTGAAATCCTTTTAAGGCGTCTGTCGGAGGCAGAGTGGCTCGGTGTTGTGCTGCGCTCTCAGACTATCGTACTGGTGAACATGCTAATCTGTCACTTACTGTGCTGGGGTTTAAATTTCAGAATCAAAGTCGACTCCTGGAAGGATTTTCCCTAAGAGTTGCCATGAGTTCACAGGAATCGACTCATGCTCGTGTCTACAAGTGCACACAGACACCACCCTGAAGTTTGTGTGTGTGTGTGTGTGTGTGTGTGTGTGTGTGTGTGTGTGTCTGGAGACATTTTTACATATGGGGAACAATTTTGCAAGTGGAGGATTTGCTATCAACAATAGTGTTCACAGATGTTTGTGCAGTCTTTGCATGTCATTTCTCCTGTGTGGCTGCATGTACATGCGAGTCTCACCTCAGCTTTTGCCTTGTCTACAACAGCAATCACCTGTGTCTCTTGTGTTTGTATGCATGTCTAAGCCCTTTGTGCGGGCATGACAAGTATTGACGTGAACGTTGAGTAACATTCTCACGCTGAAGCCTTCAAACCAGCCACTAAATGGCTTGTTGAGCGCCCAAACCAATCTACTTGTGCTCGTTTTAAAGAGCGAGGAGCGAGCAGGATAAAAATCGCAGAGTGAGATTCTGTGAAGCCAGAGTTTTGCGAGCAAGTGGGAGTGAGACTGAGACGCGGGTGGGGGGAAGGGGCTGGCACTCTTAAAGGACCGTGAAGGCCAGATCACAAATAATAAAACAGAAAGACAGGGAGGGAGGGAAGGAGGGAGGGGAGGAAAAAAAAAAAAAAAGAGCGAAGGAAAATATGTTGAGCAAAGGGGAAGGTCGGAGAGAATGGAAGAGGGAGTCGTACGTGTGCCAGGAGCGCTGCACCTCTCGCTGTGACTAGTGCTCTTCAAGGATTTTACCCCCCCCCCCCTTCTCTTTCGTCTCTTTTATTTACCTCCCTCTGTTATTTTCTCCTGCATAGCTGTGGCACTGGCTTGTTTTTTCTGTCTTTTTTCCTCTTTTCCATTCCTCCCCCCCACAACCACCCCTTCCCCTCTTTCTCTCTCTCTCACTCTCTCTCTCTCTCTCTCTGTCTTTCTGTGACTTGCAACAAAAGGCTGACGGAGTGAGCCTGACGTCTGAATGAATAGCCCAAACCTGCCGTGAAGGGAGAGAAGAGCGAGACGGAGCAGGAAAGGGGAGGCTGAGGAGAAAAGATACAAGTGATCTGGCTGAAGAGGCGGAAAAGAGGAGAGCGCAGAGAAGTGTTGATTGCTGGCTGAAGACGAATAGAGATCCAAAAAAAATTTTTTCCTCCCCGTCTTTGGAGATTAAAGGAGTTGAAGGCACCGCTTTAACCGCACAGGCTGGTGACGATCGTAGTTCTCGCTCCCCCGTCCTCCCCCTCAGCTGCTGCCCTCTTGTGCCACCTTCCATTTTTTTTCCCCCACTCTGAAGAGTACCAGTCGTCTGAGAAAAAGAAATGGAGCTTCTGGGGGTGAGGTGACGAAGGAGGACAGATTTGGAAACAAGCAGCGGGAGAGCAAGTGAAGACAGCGAAGGAAGGAAGACAAGAGCGAGAGGGAGGGAGGGAGGCTGGAGGAGGAGGTAGAGAGGAGACAAGAGGATAACCCCGGGGCATACTGTGTGAGAATCCCCCAACGCCCACTTTTTCTTTTTTTTTTGTGTCCCTCTCCACTACATTTCCTCTGCCATGTGCAGCTCCTGATTTGAAGAATGTGGAGACAGCATTTCCCAGGCAAGGAGCATGTTTCATGTTGTCTTGTACGTGTGTGTGTGTGTGTGTGTGTGTGTGTATGTATGTATGTGTGTGTGAGTGTGCATGCACTCATGGAGGGTAATAATAAAAAGCTGTGGTGTGTGTGTGATGGCGAGAGGTGAAGGGGTGGGAGGGGCTGGATTTGGCTTTAAGGCTAATGAGCCTCTTATGTTTTTGCAATGAAGTATGTCATGAAAACAGTGTGTGTGTGTGTGTGTGTGTGTGTGTGTGTGTGTGAGAGAGAGAGAGTGAGGGCAAGGACCCATATGAGTGTGTCAGTGTTTCCTTGGTTTGAAACCGCAGATCTCTGCACAGCAGCAAGAGGAGAGTGAGATTAGATGAGTTGCCATTTGGAGGGTCAAAGGTCACAGAAGAATGGGCAAACGAGTGGCTCTCTGTGAGCGTGCTAAATGGTGTTCCTGCGTGTGAGTGCCGTCTGTCTCAGGGTGTGTTTTCAGGCGTGAACTGTGGATGTAAAATGTGTTCGGGGCTTGTTATTTTTTTATTAATTTTTTTTTATTTTTTATTTTTAACTCTGTGGATTTCTCAGTGCCAATTTTGCTGCTCATAAAATGAAAACAATCAGTAACATGAGGGTGAAAATTGAGTAAGAATATGATTTGGAGCTCAAAACAAACAGTTTAATTGTGTTGGGACTCTGGCTCATAATCAGCCGCAAATTTAACACTTTCTTTTTCTCGTCACTTTCAATTACCAGAAGCAGAGCTGTCCCCGAAATGCCTTATTTACAGTAAACTAAGTGTGATCAGCGTTGCGTCCTCAGTCTGCAGTAAACACAACTTTTACTGCACGTTCCTGACCTGCACACACCCACTTGTGTGTGTGTGTGTGTGTGTGTGTGTGTATGTCTCAGGACCCTGATCGTTTATAGGCCTTGCCCGCGAAGCACAAAAGACAGCAGTTAAAGAGGAGGTGCTGATGGATGGATGCTCGTCTTCTCTCTATCTCACTTAGTGCTGTCAATATCACGCTGACATCACCTGTGATATCTTTATGTCAGCGCATGTTTTCCGTTTTCTTCTTCTGCCCTGTCGTACATTTTTGCATGTAGTTGCGCACTTGCCTTCCTGTCATCCCCTTTATCTCCTCCTCCCCTCGCCCCCTCTTGGCTGGGTGTTCGGGTGGTGATAAGTTTTGGAGGAGGGCAGGCAGAGGGAGGACAAACAAGGTCTTTGTGTGTCCACATAGTGGAACAAGAGACAGGCTGGGGTGGCGACGTTGCAGCCGGGCGCTGATAGGGTCCGGTGTGGGGGCCTGGAGGAGGCAAGTCTGCTGAAATAAAAAAATATATAAAAAAATAGAAAAAGATTACACCTCCCCTCCTTTCTACAGATGCCAGGGGATCGTAAACACACTCAATAAAGCGGACACTCCCAAGAATACAGGCGCCAGATTCTTGTCAACATTGCTGTTTTATATGAAGTAGCGTGCAGGTGGACACACACACAACAGGCATGAAGAGAACAGGAGTAGAGTGGAAGGGAGTGTTGGCACTGAGAGCTGTGAATGCCCTTGAACATTTTATTTAACAAAATCTGTGACACCCCTGATAATCACTGGTCATTAATGGCTATCATCTGTGGGTGTTTGCGAAGATAAGTGCAGCCAAACTCTGTGTGTGTGTGTGTTTGTGTGTGTGTGTGTGTGTGTGTGTGTGTGTGTGTGTGTGTGTGTGTGTGTGTGTGTGTGTGTGTGTATGCATGTGTGTGTGTGTGTGTGTGTGCGCAGCAGTGAACCATGTTAGCTTCCTGATGTCTCCCTGGAAAATGCAGAAGAGAAACACTGTCTATGCTCGGATGCTGCTCTGCAAACCTCAAACCTCGCACTCCACATTTGGGTTGCCAGGTTGGGTGACTTTTTTTTTTTTGGAAAGGGGGGGGGGCGTTACATATCATGAAATCAAGCTTTTCCTCTCTCGTTGCTGCACTTGCCACAAAGAAAGCCCGCTGGGTTATCGGCTCGTCCCCCAACCCCCCTCCTTCCCTCTTGGACTATCCCATCACTGAAGCCCCCCAGCTTGGGAGTTGCTAGGTAACCAGAACCAGCTGTTGGTCCTAAGCCCGTTGAGCCCGTTTTGGCTCGGCGTCAACTGCGGAGTAGTTTTCTCTGAAAGCTCAATGTGAACTCGGTGACCGCCGCTGTGGCCCTGACATCATCGTGCCATGGAAAATCTTCCTCGCTTCCTTTTGTTTTTCCAGTTTTATTGTTCCGCTGGTGCAGGGACCGGTGTGGGAGGGTCCACGGCATGTATCACACCAATCTGAGTAATTTAGGAGCGTTTCATCACCTTTCATCACACACACGAGGGGGAAGGAGATGGGGAATGGAGCAAGAGCAGGGCAAGAGGAGAGTTAAAAGACTTAGCTGGAAGAAGTCACATGTAATTTAGAGTCAGTTGAAAATGACAGCTGGATATAAAAGAGAGCCTCTAAAGTGTGTCACTCCTGTAGGTGAGGATACTAAACTGTCTCAGAACACTATTAAAAGAGATTTGAGATGGCAGAGTACACAGTGTAATTTATTCAGGATTTCACAATAGTGCAGGTAAGATTATACCTCTCTGCAGTCCCAAAGTGGACCATTTACCTTTCAGAGTGTGTGTGTGTCTACCTCACAAACAATGTAAGTAAATCTGAGGGGAGTGCATTAACTTGCAAATGGAATCGTCTTTGTAAACCAACCGAGGCGTGTTTGAGATCCATAAAACCACAAAACCAGAGCGCATGATCTGTCAGAAAATAGAGCTTGAGAAGTAAAGATAACTGATGTTGTTCAATGTTATTAAATGCCAATTTAAAGATTGGTTTCCAAACCCGAGGGGAGAAGCACCGGTTTGAGCGACGGTTTATTTTCTTTCATTGATTGTTTTCGCTCTATTTAAGAAATGATCCTTCTCCCTCTGAAAACTCTGACTCACAGCGTCTGGCAGCCGAGCTTTCTGAGCTGCTTTTCCAAGATCAGCCCTTCCAAATGAGAGAATTAGACACCAGATCGTATTCACTAAGGAGAGACATATTTCTACGAGTTGTGCTTTTTTTTTTTTTTTTTTTTTCTAACGTTTGAAAAGATGACTTCTATTTCTGTTGTCAGAATCCAAAAAGGCTTTTTAGTGTGGAACATCTGCAATCCATTTGTGGTTGAGAGTACACTCTTGCCAGCACTGCCAGAAAGTTTTCATACTGCCTGGAGAATCATCCAGTTTGTGATTAGCTTTGGCTAAAGGATGATATCAACCTTAGTACATTACAGCTTCCCTTGAGGGATGTAACAACACATGACCTCCACTGAATGAGGCTATCTGCTGTCACACCGAACACGGTTTAGATTTACTTAGTCAAGCTGTTGGCTTTGTTTCTTTATTACTTGCTGGCCTACGGACAATGCTGGCTGTTGTGCTATGATAAATACTTTGGGTACAATAACAGGAAATTGGCACAGGCAATTTGCATTTTTATCCAGCCAAGATATCCTACCGCTTAATGTAAACCATCTTTAGTCATGTTGTTTCTACTCCTCACAGAAGTTTACGTAACAGCAAATAGGGCCCTTGAAAAACGTCTCTGTGGTGCATTTTTTCGTCCCGCTGAAAAGTGAGTCTGGTGTTCTGTCTGATGTTGGGTGGAACTCTGTGTTTGGACAGGGAGAGTTCTGGCTTCGCTTTAGTTTCCTAGAGTCCAGGTTCTGGATCTGGCTGCCGGGTGGGGCAGCTAGGAAGCTGCTGCCAAACTCCCCAGGCTAGTGCCGACCCAAGGGAGAAAGAGGGCTGGGGAGGGAGGGAGGTGTATACAAACAGAGAGAAAGTGGTGGCGCACAAGTTAAGTGAAGTAAAGAAAAAGAACCAGATGCAATCAGTTTTTTTCCGTCATTAATAGCTGGGGCTCTGGCCTACAAGTACTGGCATGAGACCAGCTTCTGTGTGGTCAGTGGAGGTGGTAGGTGCCGCACAAGGGTGACACAACACCTATAAATTATTGGGATAAGACTCACTTATAGTCTCCACTTTGGGCTGCTTTGCCAGTTTAAAAATCCATAACTTGCTGAAGGAGAAGAAGGCGTAGACTGTAATAGTTTGTGAGTTTTTATGATTAGGGAATAAATTATTTCATGATCCCTTTATAACAGGCTTTGTTTTGTCATGATTACAAATAAGTAATCCATCATCTCAACATAACTCAGATTGTCCTCTCATAACCATTAGATAAAAATGTGCTTGATTCTCACACATTAATCATCTAAAATCAACAGACATACGGTAACCATTCCCAGTTATGTTACTGCTCACATTTAACATCAACAGATGACTGTTATTACAGCTGTCTGCAGCTGCAAGCTAATTCTGCAAACCTCTGTAATATCCCACAAGGACCAATAATGCCCCTATGGTAATGAACATTTAGTTTACAGAAGCCTGTAGTGACCAAAAAGATCATACAGTAAGGCAGTGTTATATTCCTATAATATTACTACCAGTGTTTCTGTAGTAAGTTTACAACACAGTGGTTGTTTTAGTCTGTGACTGGTTACCTCATGTGTTAGGTCTGGGCAGTAATTAACAGTTTTTCTTGACTGCCACTAACGTCATAATGAGATCATTTTTCTGTCCAGATGAAATGTTCCAATCATTTTGTAATGATAAAACAACAAAACGAGTCATTGAATGTTTTGTTTTATGCATTTGTCTAATGGAACATAGTTTCCTGCATCGATGTTCTGATGACGGCAGGTTGAGTTATGTTCTTCAACACAAATCAAGAATACATCTCGACCCTCCTCTTCCTCTTCCACCTCAACTGGTCCTACATCAAAACAAATGTTCTTTTCTCACACTAACAAACTGAATGAAAAAAACACAACAGGAACAATAAAGAAATAATAAATACAAAAAAACACACACACAACAAAGAAAGAAAAACTAATTAAAAAACGGTTGGAGTCTTGTGAGAGAGTGAAGGAGGTCGACGCCACAAACTTAAACCACAATAGTAGTTGTAGACTCTGGCAGAAAACCTCCCAGACCTTATAACCTTACTTATCAGAGTCATGTACAGTGTGGTAAATTTTCTTAAGTTTAAGACAAGATGTTATCTTCTCAAGCCACCGAAAGTTTGCAAGTGGGGCAGCTTCCTTTGATCTGAGTAGCACTGCTTCTGTAGTTATGTTTAGTTTTGGCCATGCTTACACTTATCACAACTGTGCTTGATTTCTGGTTACATTTTAGAAAAAAAATCACTTCAGAGACATGAGCTCTTTTGGGTTATTTTAAACTGAATCCAGGAGAGAATGTCATCCCGTATGTCGTCAACGCACCTCAATTTCTAAACAACATTTCCCTCCTGACACTTGCGGTGCATTTAAAGCGTGTCACTGATGATGAATTCTGTTTGACCGGCACCAGGAAAATGCCGTGCATGTGTGGTGTACGTCTGTGCTTCAGTGTGAGACTAGAGACTGTAGCCCCAACACTCATTAACTCTGACGTGACAGACAATCCCCGGAGGGATGAGTGACAAGAGGCCATTCCTGAGTCAACAGTCAACAACACCTTTTCAACTGAGAGTGTGTTTATTCGTTTGTGAGCACACACAGTGTGATTGTCTGAAACGAGGATTTTTTTTTATTCTCTGGACCTTCACTCTATTAAAATTGACTATACAAAACATACAGCTTCTCCTGTACAATAAACACACTGTCATTTTCATTTTTTTTCTTTGGCTGAGGGACTGAGGGACGATTTCTTTCTTTGTATCTAAAACCACAGAGCTCCTTCAAATCACTGCCCAGGTATCAGAGTCATTAAGACCCTCATTAACAGACTTGTTAGGCGTTAATTATCCACAGATTCATAATATGTTAAATGCGGTGCCATGTTCTGCCTTATTAGGCTGGAGAAAGGCTTTTAGTCACCAGGAAATAATTCATCAACAGCATTTTGACCTACTTCCTACAAGTGACGCTGCTTTTTTTTCCCCCATCGGCTGCTTCTTGTGTATGTGTGTGTACAGTATAAGCAACCGATTCTGTGTTCGCAGTTTTGCCTCTCCGTTCATCTCAGGGTGTGTGTCCGCGTACATGTGTGTGTGTTTTCATACGTGGCTCTGTCTGTTGTGAGTAGCTGTGCGTTTTCCTCGTGTACGACTGTTGGATGACAGAAGCATCTGATTCCTCAGCAAGTCTGAGCTGTGATAATGAACTCTGCAGGAGTGTGATGAGGAGGCGCAGGGAGAGCTGTGGAGCCACAGGTGTGTTTGGCGAACAGTCCTCCTCTCCCCAGAGCTGCCTCGCTATAACAGACACTAACCACACACACACACACACACACACACACACACACACACACACACACACACACACACACACACACACAAGGGTCCCTCTGGTGAGAATAATACATGCTTTCAGCTTATACAGAAAGATTGAGGTCGCCTCTTCCACAATATTCTTTCTAACCTTTTCTTTCTTCTTTTCCCATCATTCTTCTCCTTTGATTTGCCATTTAAGCTTTTATGAAGTACTGCTTTTATTAGGAGCACTGCACAATAATAATATTGTTAATGGCTGTAATATAATAGAATATAATAAAAAATAATTTCTTCATCTCTAAAGCATTTTATAAAACAGAGTTTTAAAGTGGCTCACACAGCAGTTATAAAAGCCGTCAGCTCATAAAATCAAGAGCGATGTAAGCAAGACATAAAACATAAAAGCAAAGCAATAATATAAAATCAACTGCAGAACAAAGTCAGTAATAACCAACAGAATATCATACTAGCGAAAAGAAGTCTATAAAAACGAGTTTCAGTTTCCTCAAAAGGAGGACTTTTCCAAAATCTCAGAGCCACCAGGGTGTGAGTGAAGAAACTAATTTGTACAAAATCAAAGCAGCAGAGGCAGAGATATCTTGACTTTTAGCGTGGGTCCAACTCCATTTCCATTTCCCACAATGCAGCCGTGCAGCATCTTTCTTTAGACCTTTCTAAATGCCCCACACTTTCATTTTGAAATGCAGATTTTCTGTTAAAGAAACATCATATGTAAAATTGATGGAGTGCCCTTTTAAAGGTCCATCCAATTTTTTTTAAAGGTGATAGGTAGTGTCTTAACAGTTTATCCCACAAGTAGGCAACTTTGCTTGAGATGTCTGGCTTAAGAGATAATGACGATAGAAATGCACTCTAGTTTTTCCCCTCTAAAGTTTTTTTTCAGCCGCCATCACCAGACTTTCCTCCTCGCCTGCTGCTCCTTCCCTGCTGCTCATCCCGCTCCCTTCCTCTCCTGGTTCTTCATCTTTAATTCCCTGACTGGTGAACTCCTCTCCTATACACGTCTCCTCTGCTTGTCGGGATTTTGTGCTACACACCTCAGTTTCTCGCCTCTGAGATGTCTGAATGTGGTTCACCTTCCCCTGTGGTTTGATAGAAACAGGGAGAGATACAGACAGAAAGAAAACCACCGGTTATGTGATGAATTAACACTAAAAAAGAAAATGCAGCGTGCGCGTCAGTTTATCAAAGCTGGGATTAATGACACACTGCTAAGCTCTTTTTTAAATTATTCCCATTTTACATTTCTCTCAGATGGGTCTAGTGCAGGTAGTCTGTTATTCCTTATGTTGTGTGTGTGTGTGTGTGTGTGTGTGTGTGTGTGTGTGTTTGTGTGTGTGTGCGTGCGTGCAGAGTTGTGTGTTTGCAGATGTGTGTAAAGGCAACAAACTGCATAATTTACAGCCTATGCTTTTTCAGCATCACTGTAGCACTGCATACCTTCAGAGGGTTTGATACCACAGCGGTGTGCGGTCGCGATGAAAGTCCTATAACTTTTACATTTGACTTTAGACCAGTGTGTTCACCTCAGGCCTGCATGATGTTGCCTGGGAAAATCATTTTAATAAACATACTAATAAAATGCATGACAGTGTTTGAACTGAGTTTGGATGTTAATGTTAAAGACAGCCCAATTTTTCAAAACTTTTACTACAAATGTAAATATTTCTCCACAACATTAAGTATTCATGACTAAATAAGCAACAATCAAAGTAAATGTTTGTAAAAATATCATAATTTGTTATTATTTGTTAAGTGTTTAACACTACAAATCTCCACTAATCTGCTTCAGGCTGTGTTTGTGTGATGAGATTTTATTGACAGCGGCCTGGTAACATCAGCCAACAACCCAAAAAACCATCATCAAATTTAGATTCGGCTGCTGCTAAATTCTGACTGATGGATGGAAATATACAACATCTTTTTTTTTTTTTTTCTTCTCACAACTGAACCCCACCCATTTCAAAGCGGAGAGAACCACCCTGAAAAAAACCGCATAAATACAGAAATCTCTCATGTGAAAAAGCCGATACTGTTCTCCATATTCACAAGCACCTCTTGCTTTTACATTATACGCATCTGATGTGTTGAAAGCGCACATGTTAGCGTGCTGCAGCTGCGTAGGTCACAAACACTGTCCTTGCTTCCCCAAAACTAGAGGAGTTAGAGCGACAGACATGGAGCAAGCAGGCCTGGATGTCCTCTCCAGCAGCGCAGATGCCACTAAATAAAATATTTCATAATCCTGCCCAAATCCTCTAATCACCATGACAACAGGCAGCAGGGAGCCAGAGTGTGGTGATGTATGGACCCCCCCTCCTCTTCCTCTTTTTCTTTTCCCTCCTTTTTCCCTCTTTTTAGTGGAATTTGGGTCTGCACTGTCAGATTTCTTCTTCAGTGTTACTCTGTTTTCACATAAAGAATACGTCACATTGATTTTGGGGAAAGGAAGTTAACCGGTACACTCTGTCACAGTCAGCTGCATCAGTTTGTCTTTTAGTCAGTCAAGTAAGATATTCAGATTTATAGTTTGTAGTGGTTTTTGCCACTTGTCTTCCTGACAGGCCACAGCATCATAACTCAGACAGAGCCACAAACTCACTTAGAGGAGACATATATTCTTCATATGGATTTACAATCTAAATCTATGATTCTGGTGCTAAGAACACCATCAGTTTAAATGTAATTATTGGGGACCAGCTGATTTTCTTCAGTGTCAGAACGAAGCTAGTTCTGTTCGAGTGTGTGAAGGGGCGTAAACTGTACAGAGGGTGCAGACGCACACACACATAGGAGCACACACTGAAGGCCTGCCGGCTTCTGTACGGTGATAGGATAATGGAGGTGATGACCTCATGGGGTGAAAGGACCTGTTGCCTGGTAACAGTGTGGATAACAGCGAAAGAGGGGTAGTCATATCATCAGCATTGTGTATCGATGAGTGCGTGTGTGTGCGCGTGTGTGTGTGTTATCGACCAGTGTTGCCAGGTAAGGGAGATGATGATAGTTGTTTAAAGTAGTGAGCGGCTCAGTCCAGTTCAAGAGTATCGATCCCACTCAGGTGTGTGTGTGTGTGTGTGTGTGTGTGTGTGTGCGCCCCTGATTTAGCCTATCACACAGGCAAAACACTACACAGTCCTCGCCTGTATAAACACTTTCTGCTGTGGGATGCGTTTTCTACATTTTACTGATTCTTCTGCAGCTCACTGTGTGTGCCAGACATAAATAATTAACTCCCTCACTCCTCCGTCTCTCTGTCTCTCTGCAGGTATTCGGCCCCAGATTATGAATGGGCCTATGCACCCGCGCCCTCTGGTGGCGCTGCTGGATGGGCGCGACTGCACCGTGGAGATGCCCATCCTCAAAGACCTTGCCACTGTGGCTTTCTGTGATGCCCAGTCCACACAGGAGATACATGAAAAGGTAAAAAACTCATCTGTGAGTTGTTTAGAAAATGTAGCAGCTACAATTCTCACGGGCAGAAAATAACAAGGTTTCATTAGCCCCATTTTATTTTATATGTCACTTGCACTAGCACAAACCTGTAGCACTGACCTTTTAGCCTCATGAAAGATGGTTGCTATCCTGGAATGGCTCTCAAAACCTGGTCCAAGATGTTTAGCGCTTGTCATGACGGCTCCTTATTTATACTCTCATTTTAGCAGCTTTTGTTTATGTTCTTTATTAATTTTAATTACTGCTGTCGATTTGTTGTGAGGTTTATATTTACTTTAGTTGCTTCAAACAATCTAGAGTGGCCAATAAATAGGAAAAAAATGGATCAGCAACAAACAACTTCACAGTCTGGACAATATAATTGAATTATTTATTATTTTTCCTAACATTTCTACAGACATACTGTTGTCATTTCTGTCTCGATACGTTTGAAAATAAATCGAGCTTGGATTTATTCATGACCTCACAAATCTACACTCACAGTTTATTTACAAGCTTGTCTCCGGTGCTTTTAGCAGTTACATAGTAATTATTATTTACATAGGCTAGCACATTTCAAAAACAAATCACACAGTGCTTTTTAAGAGACATAAAATCAACAAACTGCACAGATCGAGTAGAGTAAAATAAGAAATAAAAGATACTAAAATTAAATAAACTATAAATGCAGTAAAAGCACAGAGACACAGAATTAGAAATAAAACAACACTAACAATTTAAGAAAATTGTTGCCATCTGAATTATATGCAACACATTCAGTGCTAACTCTGTCTCAAAATTAGTTTTTGTAACATACAGTATATGTTCGGAAAATGGTTTGACCAAATAATATACTCTGAAGCAACACCATCAAACTGTGCTGCTTGTTATAACACTATTAATAGTGGCGGTATCTGCAGCTACTCATAAGCAGAAGCAGGCACACACTGTGATACATATGAACTTTGAATGGGATTCTTGAATAATTTGCCTTCAGCTGAGCACAGAAGAATCATCCCTTTCCTCTCTCCGTGTCCCCTCCTCTGCAATGTTTTAATAATATTTCAGCCCACTGGCTTGTTCCACTCTCCCAGTTCAGCCATAATGGTTTCATCACTGACTCTAATCCCACTGGGTGCTGAAGTGCTGCTTTGTTAAATAAGGAGGAGGAGGAGGCTGGTAATAGAAATGCAGTATAATTGTTCTGAGCCAGAGTGGGTGAAACATTTGTCTTATTTTACTGTCTAAGCACTGGAGCAATTTTACAATCCAAGCTGGAGGATTTGTGTCTTTACACTCAAAAAGAGAATAGGGAGAGTTTCCATTGATGTTAAATCAATGTACTAAATTATCAAAACCTTCAGTGTTTCTCATTTGCCATGAAAAACTAGTCAGTTTTATTTTAATGGCAACCTAATGATTTTAATTTAGAGGTTAAATGGAAGAAATGCTAAATAAATACTTCATTTTTTGTCTTTTTCTTCACATTAGTATCTTCTTCGCTCCCCTAGTTCTCACACACACACACACACACACACACACACACACACGCACACACGCACACAAACAAGCAATCTCTGTCCAGTAAGATGTTCTCATAGTGAATACATTATACACACAGAGGACCCATCTGGGAGTATACTTGTTGGCAGCGTTCCCATGACTATAACTGCACAGCAGAGGGTACAGATGGGGGGCACACACACACACACACACACACACACACACACACACACACACACACACACACATAGACTAATAACCTCAGTGCTAGTCTCAGTAGTGAAGTACTGTTCACACACAACTATATAAACAAACTCACACAGCAAGTGAGAAAACAACAGGACGCTGCTGTCTTTTTGCAGGTGCTGCCTGATAGTGAGCAGATGCATCGATTAAGGAATCTGTCACTTCAGGAATCTGTGGAAACTGTAGCCAGTGCTAAGCTCAGGAAATTTTGTGGCTCCTGTTGAGTACACGTTCAAAAAAATTTATTGGAAAGCACTTATGGTCTGTTAGCTATTATAATACAGTGCTGTCCTTGGAAAGCCAAAAAAAGGGCCTTTAGAGTTGCAGAAAGATACAAAGTGGTGTTTTTTTCAAATGTTTTTGATATCACTGTATCTGTAATCACAGCTGAAGGGAAAAAGCGCTGCTGTTTTAGTGCAAAGTTAAACTGAACACTTGACCACATCTGAGGATGTAAGTTAGAAAATTGTATGTATCTTGCTCATGCACAAAACACTACATCAGTCAGGACAAATTAACGTTTGAAGAGAGACAGAGCACATCAGTACTCAAGAATACAAGAAGAACAATGTTTTGACTTGATTCATTTGGGTATTTTTAGTCCTTTATTTGACCTTGTAGTGATCAGGGACCTTGCGAATATTTATTATGCGACTTAACCATACTGAGACACTGTGTTTTGAATACTCTTAAATTTATAAGTAATAGAAAATATTCATGTATAAAATTATGCTTCTGTACTTAGTGCATCATCCTGCATTGTTGTCCTCACACATCCATCCAGTGTAGGCTCCCCAAATTGGCTGTGATCACCAAAACCTTTGCTCTAAAGCCCATTAGACTATGGTCATATAAGAGGTTCAAAATACACAGATGAAGGGACAGTGCCAACAAAGGTTATATTTTAATAAAAAATTATCAAATAATTTATTGAATTAGTTGGTCTTAGTTTCCAAATTGGAGCATAACCTTATATGACAAGATTGATACCATTTATTTGTCTGCATGCAAATAATGAAGCTAGAGCCAGACTGTGATTATCTTAATTTAGCATTAAACGAACACAGGGAAACAGCTATCCTGGCTCACTTTAAAGCTAAAAGAAAATAAGCTACCAGCATCTCTAAAGCTCAGTAATTAGCATGTTGTAGCGTAATGTTTTCAAGACTGAAAGCAGGGAGGGGAGCCAGGCTCACTCCTAAGCTCAAAAATACGCCTGCCAAAATCTATAAAGCTCACTATTTTATAGTTATAGTAATATATATATATATATGCTACGTAACTACCTCTTAGACCACAAGTGAATCTCCATATTCAAGTGTTTCTTAAAAGCTTTGTAAATGTGTCATTAGTGTACAACTTGTGTTAAGTGTTGCCATTGTGAATGGATGTATGTGCTTTCTTTGCAATATTCATGATTCCTTGCTGTAGGTAATAGTCCTAAACAAAACACTGTGCAGTAGCACTGTGGCACATCAGCTCAAACTGCAGATGAGCTCTTCAACTAATTAGCACCATACAAAACCCATTTGCTAATTTTTTCCACTTCATGTAAACTTGCTCTCAGCTTAAATTCCTGTTGCTTAAGAGTCCACTGTGATTCTGTGTCATTTTTCAGTATCGTCTCCAGCCAAGCCTGCTACTGGCCTGCTTCGCTCAAGTAATAAGATTAATGCATGAGGGCAGCTTTAACCTTGAATTTAGCATCCAGCTCCCACCATGGCTAGCTCCAATAAAAATGCAGTATGAAAATTCATGGCTATGCTAATCCGGCTCGGTTAGGTTAATTCAGTTAGCGGGTTGTGAATTTAAACCTGTTATTTAACAGCCATGGCTCGCAGCTACTTGCTTATGCTCTCTGGGTTCCTCAGCAGCTGTCAGTTTACTTTATGGGGCTGCCTGCATCCACTCTAAGCTTGTTTGCATACAGTCTGAATGAATGGATTGTGACAAAAACCAGCTTTGGCAAGCACTCATAATAAACACACAGACAACCACTCATATTTTACAGCGCACATAAACAATCCATTTGCATTTAGATGAAGAATAGCAGACATAAACTTAGGTCCAGGAAAATGGGAGGTGGTGAAAGCACTCTTATTCATGTTAGTCGCAACAAGTTGCTCATACATACTGTTATGGGAAAATCATCTGAATATCAATGTGGGGATGATAATGATTACGAACAATAATGACATTGTGATCATAATAAACATGCAGATGGAAATGCTCCGTTTCCTTCTATCTCTACCACAGGAAATTATTGTTGAGGAAATACTGATGCAATATAAGAGCGATGACCATCTCTAATGCCCCTCAGGTGCTGAATGAGGCAGTAGGAGCCATGATGTACCACACCATCACCCTGACCAGAGAGGACCTGGAGAAATTCAAGGCGCTGCGCATCATCATCCGCATCGGCAGCGGCTACGACAACATCGACATCAAGGCTGCCGGGGAGCTCGGTGAGGCTGAGGGACAGACAGAGACAAAAGAGGAGGAAGATAGATATAAAAAAGATATTTAAAAAAAGTGAGGTCGTTCAGAAGAAGACAGTCATTATGTGCTGAGAGTAATGAACAAGGAGGGTCATGTCTGCCCATATGGCTCATTTATTCAGTAGCACATGAGAGGAAATAAAGAATACATCAACAAAAACAGAAATGATGCATTATGGATAAGGATAGTGCACCTTTGGATTGAGGCCAGACCAAACTGAGCTTGCTATATTGACTTAACATAAACAACATATGTAACAAGAATTATTATATACTGTAGACAGAATATGTAATTCTGCTGATTGCATATGCAGAGCAGATGCTCCAACTGATATGAAACTCTCCCCCAGATTCCCATTTGGCCCCTTCGGCATATGTTTGGTATGAGAGCAGGATTTAGCGTGATATCCTAATTATTGTCATTTGTGGTAATACATTTGAGTACGCTAACGTGGATTTTTTTTTGAGAGATGTTCTTTTCATGGCCATAATTAGCTGTTATCCTCTTATCCTTCACAGTTCAGTTACACACTGCATTTTTATTTTCTACAAGGTCATAAAAAAAGAAAAATTCCTGCCAATTATTTTGTGAAATAAAAAACTGCAGATGAATCTCTCCTCAAAACACCTACAGTAATTATAACCACCATTATAACTATCAAATCTGTGAAGCATTTAAGTGACTAGTATATTCAAGTATCTATCATTGCCATTGTCTTTTCCAGGCATTGCGGTGTGTAATATTCCCTCAGCGGCTGTAGAAGAAACAGCAGACTCAACACTTTGTCACATCCTCAACCTGTATCGACGAAACACCTGGCTGTACCAGGCCCTCCGGGAGGGCACGCGGGTCCAGAGCGTGGAGCAGATCCGGGAGGTGGCGTCGGGGGCAGCCAGGATCCGAGGAGAGACGCTTGGTCTCATCGGCTTTGGTGAGCCTTCTCCTTCGGGGTTTTACTGCAAGAGGTGACGCCGTGTTACTGAAACTCCAGCAGGTCATCCGTGATGTTCGTATGACAATATATGTGGGAGTGTTTGTGCTTGAGGCAGATGTTCAGAATGAATGTCCAAACCTGCCCATTGTTTTGTTTGTACTCAGAGGCAAGTGGGCGAGTGGGCAGTCATTGTCAAGCAGTGGATTGTTCTTTTTTCTGTTGGTTGACATTAACTGTATGTGGTTAGTAACTTTATGACTACTACGATGTCCAGGAGGATCTTACTCAGAAACTTGAAAAAGGCTCAGTCTCTTTTAGATATTAAAATGTATCTTATTCAACCAGCTTCTACCAGCTTGTCAGTTTACTTAACCCATCTGTTGGTACTGGAAGCCATGAATGTTTGTCCCAGATTCTGTGCCAGTAGATGCTGAGATGTTTCACAGAATAAGTGAAAACTTTGTCCTGCTGGTGGGAGTTGAGGAATAGTCAGGGCTTTCCTCTGGAGACCATGAATAACTTGAACCAGCACTAAATGATCAATTAATAATCAGATTTGTTGTGATTAATTTTCTGTCAAACAACTACTAGGTTAAACAGTTCATCCTTTCAGCGCTGGTATTCATACACACATTGATTCTGCTCAAGTACAGTAGGCTACTGAGCATAAAAACTAAGCTACTAGAATCTGAATCATCTCCTGCTTCCTTTCCATCTCATGCCCCCCTCAGGTCGCTCAGGCCAGGCGGTGGCGATGCGGGCCAAGGCGTTTGGATTCAACGTGATCTTCTACGACCCCTACCTCCAGGACGGCTTGGAGCGCTCGCTGGGCGTTCAGCGAGTCTACACGCTCCAGGACCTGCTCTACCAGAGCGACTGCGTCTCCCTGCACTGCAACCTGAACGAACACAACCACCACCTCATCAACGACTTCACCATCAAACAGGTCAGTGGGCCTTAAGCGCTGAGGAAGCTCCAAAAAATGAATTATATATGTCAGTAATATGAGCCTCAGGGGATGGGAAATAAAGGAAACCGATTTTACTGTCTCACAATAAACACATGACACGGTCTGAGAAGCTGACAGAGCCTGCAACTTATCACAAACTGAGAAGCCTCGATTCGTTGGAGGCTCTTTTTCATTACCCTCCAAAGCAGGCTGCGCACTCTCTTTACTAAGCTAATGATTCTCTGAGGTTGGTAGAACAGCTTTAACCCAGCAAACTGGCAGCTGACTTGGCCGGCCACTGGCATTCTTTGGCTGCCAGCGCTCCTTTGTTAGCAACTTCCAATTATAGGCTGTTTAAACAATCTTTTAATGAGTGGCAAGACACTCAGAATAAGCACATGCAAAGAAAGACAGTTCTTTAGAGAATTTCTATGGATAGAATAAGAGTGATGTACATATTTGGGGGGCTGGTGGTGGGACATCTTTTCCCATCCGATTATTGTCTATAATGTGGTGGGCTGTAATCTGTTCTTCTTCACATTATATGTTCCTTTATAACTCTCAGTCGGTGTGACCCAAACATTGCCAAAGTGTTTGTGCGTGTGTGTAGTGGGTGTTGGAGCAGTCAGTGGGTTCTTATGCTTGCTCATCGCTGAATGAATGAGCCAAACATAGTGAGTAAATAATATGAATTGTATCATTTTTGTTTTAGTACAAAAAGTTAAATAATCATTTGGACCCAAACAGAACGCAGTAATCTGACATTTTTATATTATAAACCTTTAAACATTAAGCGGTAAACACATTTACATTTCCCCTGCAATACAATCCAACATACTGTATTTTGATAAGCTTGTGCACATTCTGAGCAGCACACCACACCTATTGTGAGCTGCCAACAAAGCAGTCAGTGACAAACCAAAGAATGCCACTGACCAGCCAAGTCACAGTTGCCAGCTGAGTGGGCTGCCAGTTCAGGCATGCAAGTTAACTAGCCTTGGTGAATCAGCAGCTAAGCTAACCACGGCATGTACTTTAACCCTCAAAATGTCATAATGGCTTATGCTTTGGAGAGCAGCTTTTTTTTTTTTTTGTCTCCAAATGGGAAGTGAGTCCCCATAATGAGTCTGTGTGAACAGATTTGATGAATACAAGAAACACTGACTGCACATCCTCCTCTCCTGATCACTGCTGCCACCTGGAGGACATGAAATGAAGTGCGGGTTGTGTTTTTATAACTGAATCAAATACACAGCTGCTGAAATTGACTGCTGCTTGAAAGACTTTGTTCACTACTTGTGTTATTGGCTTCAGTCTTCTATATTCATCTGCATCATCACTTACATGCTAGTTTCTTTAAGAGCCCAAATAAGAGCTTTCGTGAAGATGAAGGGATTAGTGTCATTTAAATGTCTTATTTAAAAAGCCTTGTGTTATCTTGTCGTTCTTTATTTAAAAAGCATTTGTTTCCCCTTGTGTTGGGTTTTTAAAAGAAATCTTCCCACGCAACCAGCGACAGCACCTCTGGGTGCACAATCCCAAAGCAGGGTGATATGTTCATTGCAGAAATTATTATTGAGAGAATAAAAATGTATTTGTGTGTGTGTGTGTGTGTGTGTGTGTGTGTGTGTGTGTAGATGCGTCAAGGTGCTTTCCTGGTCAATTCGGCACGGGGAGGTCTAGTGGATGAGAAAGCTTTGGCCCAGGCCTTGAAAGAAGGCAGGATACGGGGAGCCGCCCTGGACGTCCATGAGTCAGAGCCTTTCAGGTGTTTATGATCACACCCTCCGCTTCATTCATTGATTCAGTTAACTGTTTCAACACCATCTGACTAAAAGATATGAAGAAAATAGCTGCCAATACAGCCTAATAAGTGATGGGAACATTTAGAGGGAAGCATCTGTTTTCTTCCTCGGGCATCTCCTAATCACTTTGTTTGTCGTTTCCTTCTTTCATTTGCTGTTGCACAGTTTTTCACAAGGTCCTCTGAAAGATGCCCCCAACTTGATCTGCACACCCCACACCGCCTGGTACAGCGAGCAGGCGTCACTGGAGATGAGAGAGGCCGCTGCCACGGAAATACGCAGAGCCATCACTGGTATGGAGACATCTTTGAATGCACGCATTCCCGCACTCATTGATTTTTGGTTTCTCAGCTCACCGATCTTTAATCTTGGCCCCGACACAGGCCGTATCCCAGACAGCCTCCGAAACTGCGTCAACAAAGAGTTCTTTGTCACCACGGCACCCTGGGGAGTGATGGAGCAGCAGCAACCTCAAGTTCACCCTGAGATCAACGGTGCTGCATACAGGTAGGAGGCGGATTTATGTGAACCGAGCAGGCAACTCACATCACACAGAGATCACCTGTGTCATCTCGACACCTCCAGTAAATGAGGCTTAACACATGGGGGAGGGGTAGTCTAGATGTTCATATGTATGTTTGTCACAATTCTGACTTTCTTTTCCTGAATATTAGGATGGGTCGTAGTTTTTGTGGCGTATTTATACACAGAACTTGGCCCAAATGAATTTCTCCCTTGGTTTCTCAGTCTCTATATTGTCTCAACCAGACTGAACTGCTTCTCTCACACAGCCGAGTGAACCAAACCATGGTACAGGCCATAGCAACGGGGGGAATGCAGGACAAATTATATACCTAATTCTCAACCAGGTAAATGAATACTACCACTGCTGGCCCACAGGCCAGGGCAAATGAAAGACATCATTAATAAAAACCAAATCCCATTGAAATCTGTAGTCTTTTTCTGCTTCACACTCATGTCCTGTAACTGTACCCACACTACCCAGCATCTCATCAAGCCCCCCACCACCCCCCTGAAACAGAGCTGAATAAGAGACCTGACTAAGTTCAGCAAAATGTTTGAAGTGTAAGGACGTAAGTTGTGCAATGACTGTATTTTAGATGGGGAAAGGTTGGACGAGGGCCTCACATCATAGTTTATTAAGGAAAATCTTAAACAGTTGTGAAACCCCTGTCAACAAACCTGGGATATTATCAGTTTTTTTATTTGCAGCAAGAGTTTCCCTCCACACTTTCACCTTTTAGCTCCCTGTAATAAAGGATCGGTTCACCCACATTATAAAAGATATTTTTCTCACTTACTGGGGACACTATTTCTGGGAAGATGTGGTTGATTAATTGTATTTTTTCTCAATACCATGAAACAAACAAAAATCCACTTACCTCCTTTTTATTAGGTTGGCAGCAGAGTTCCCAGAGTTAGGTGTCTTAAAGCAAATTAAACCAAAACTATCTATATGACTAAATGCCCTAAATACTGTTGGGGAGAAAGTGAGAAAAAATGTTTTATTTAATCTGGGTGAATGACCCTTTAAAGTCCTCCCCTACACCACATTAGGACCCCTAACATTCTCATTTATTGCCTCCATGCTGCAGTGCTCCTTGCATTTCCTTTAATCTTGTACCATTTCTATATATTTTGTTTCATAGAGGTGACGTTGCTTAGATCTAATCTAATGTTTATTTGTATCCTCAAAAGTGCATCATCATATGTAACCAATTTAAAATACACAATTTTTCAGATTTCAAGTGTTGGTTCTTTATTTCTTAAGCTCAATTTTAACTAGCAGTTACTTTGAATCGCTCTTCAGACAGTCATGATCAGAAGCAACAAATATTAGTTTCAGCTTTATAGTGATGATCATCCACTGAGCAGCAGCAGACGTTTCCATGGATTTGTCATTTTTCAAATGGACAAAGTTACTTTGAGTTCAACAGTTTTCCTATGTTCTTTTTCATGTCTGTTGATCACCTCCTGTCCATCTCCAGATTCCCTCCTGGTGTGGTGGGCGTCGCCCCCGGTGGAATTCCTGGACCTATGGAGGGGTTGGTGCCCGGGGGTGTTCCCATCACCCACACCTTGCCCCCTGGTACCCATCCGTCACAGGCCACTTCCCCCAGCCAACCCTCCAAACATGGCGACCCCATGAGAGAGCACATGACTGAGCCGTAGGACTGCTGCTGCTGCTGCTGTTGCAACTGAGCAGGGGGCTAAAAAACCTCAGCGACCTACCAACTCAACCATCCAACTGTACGCTTGACTTCAGCCATCTGAACCTACCAGCAGACTGCCTGCCGGGCAACGTTTCACACTTTTTCTTTTTTGTATGAAACCACTAAGCCCAAGTGAGGACAGTGGATGTTAACACACACATGAGCTGCCACACTGAGATGGGACTGACCATCAAACTCATGCGCCGAAAAATCCAAAACCTCTCCTCCCCTCATATCTGTTCTTGTCCCTGATTGATTTAAGTGATCCTTTTGTTTTTATCTTTATTTTTGAGCATATTTTAGAGCGATTCCTCCTGACGTCTGGGACACGTTGACACTTCCGCGTGCAGGATGGAAATCTGCCCTCCCTGTTTAAAGTAAAGCTTGAAAGGACAGTGATTTCATCGAGCCTCCTTTTTCCCTCCTTCCTCCACAATTTCACCCATTTCAGCGCAAAAACATGTCTTGTGTTATTTTGTTTTTGTTTTTTTTTGTTTTTTTTACTTCTGTTTATCCTATATTCTGTGTTTCTGTTGCAAGTGAATATCTGTTTTTCTGTTCTTCAGTGTGTGAAAATGAATGGATTTACAGTTACACGTATGTTATAGCAGACAAGAAAAGTCAGCTGATGACAACAGCAGCATCTGCTGTCTCCATCAGAAATCTGGACTCTCGCATCTTTGCTCTTTCCTGATCCTGATCGTCGTGGCTGGTGGCCCCTGAATGTAGAGACAAGATGCGGGGCAGCAGATGATGTGTTTTCCAGTTCCAGGAAGGATATTTCGGCTTATGGGGTAAAAAACCAAAAAAAGGAGAAAAAAAAGACTGCCATTCATGGTTAGATATTATACGTTGAGTGTGTCACCTCAGTTAAATAGTGCTGTTGTAACTTTTCCAACTCTGCTGAACTGAGGTACCTACAATATTTGGTTATTGTCATGAACAGTGTCCCAAATATTATCTGTTTGCATCCAAAGGACCTGCAGTACTTTGCAGCACCAGCTAGCCAGGTAGGAAAAACAGTACATTTCTTTCTGACTCAGGAAAAAAATAATTAACCTTCAAATCTGTCCAAATCTGAACGGAAAAGAAAAGAAAAACAAGTCTTGGATTATGGCTTTTCATTTCTCCATTGTGGTATTTTTTTTTATATATCAAATGTATGTTTTTTGATGTTCAAGGTTTTCAATCCTGTTAGATTTGTATTGCCTTGTTAAATGTTCTTATAATCATAGTCTTATGTGACCGACCCCACCCTCTCCTCCTTATAGTTTCTTCTTTTTTGTTTTTCTGCTCTAATGAAAGCCAGCTGTGGCTCCCGGAGGCACAGTGCCCTCTGTGAACAACAGCAGCCACATCCATCCCTTTAGCTCCATGATAATAGCAAGAGACGGCTGCTAGCAGATTGTTTGGTTTTTAGTGTGAGTATTTGTATTTGTTTCTTGTACAAGGTGAACATATAGTATACAGTGCAGCTGGAAACAATAAATAAAACTTGCTGTTCTGATTGATGATTGGCTCCGTGGAACGTTTGTGGGATTTTGCTCTTGCTGGAAGCTGTTTACAGTTATTTATAATAAACTTTTTTTTTTTCCCATAAAAAAAGTTGACAATACTTCTGACACTTCTATTATTATTTGTCTTAATTCTATTTGAAAATCATGCTCTAACTTTTGGGATTACAATTTCCATAATGCTTGCGTCTTAGGGATTCCTTGAGTTATGCTGTGATCTACATGAGCCCCAATTTTTGTCAGTTGGGCATCATTAAAAATATGCCAAATTGTGTCTCCATGGATGTACAGACAGCTATCTCTGGATTGCTTTTATTGTGATGTAAACCTGAAAATGTGCTGATTCTCAGGCAAGTTTGGGAGGACCATATCCTGTGATTTCTATGTGGAATTTTGGCTATTCATACAGGGTGGACTTCAGTGACATCGATATCCTCGGTACACACAGTCTAAAAATGTGTGTATCATGTCTGGGTGTTCAGATTTCGCATTGAAATTGACATTGAAATAAATAGGAGAACAGCGAACAAGAAAAAAGCGCCACCTTTGCTATAAATACATAGGACAAAATGGCCGCAGTGAGACCATGCCTGGGTCTGAGTACATGTAGGTAAGGTAAGGTAAGGTATGAAAACGTCTGAAAACGTAATAGTATAAAAAGGCATAAAAATATCATAGTATAATAAAGCATAAAATGTCATGGTCTAGTAAGGCATAAAAGGTCATAAAAACGTCATAGTATGGTAAGGAATAAAACAACATAGTAAAGTAAGGCCTAAACATGTCAAAAAACGTCATAGTATAATATGGCATGAAGATGTCAAAAAACGTCATAGTATAGTATGACAAAAAACATCAATACAACATCATATAATATTAAGGCATAAAAGGTCATAAAAATGTCATAGTATAGTATGGCAAAAAACATAAAAAAAACTTCATATTATATTAAGGCATAAAAGGTCATAAAAACGTCATAGCATGGTGAGGAATAAAATTAAATAGTATAGTATGGCATAAAAATGCCAAAAAAGGCCATAGTATAGTATGGCACAAAACGTCGTGAAAAAACATCTTAGTATATTAAGGCATAAAAGGACATAAAAACGTCATAGTATGGTAAGGAATAGATAGACATAGTATAGTAAGGCATAAAAATGCCAAAAAACGTCATAGTATGGTAAAGCATCAAATGAAATAGTATTGTAAGGCATAAAAATGCCCAAAAAAGGTCATAGTATAGAATGGCATAAAACGTAAAAAAAACATCTTAGTATATTAAGGCATAAAAGGACATAAAGACGTCATAGTATGGTACGGAATAGATAGACATAGTAAAGTAAGGCATAAAAGGACATAAAAACGTCATAGTATAGTATGGCATAAAACGTCAAAAAAACATCTTGGTATATTAAGGCATAAAAAGTCATAAAAACGTCACAGTATGGTAAGGCATCAAATGAAATAGTATTGTAAGGCATAAAAATGCCAAAAAAGGTCATAGTATAGTATGGCATAAAATGTCAACAAACGTCATAGTATAGTATGGCACAAAACGTCAAAAAAACAGCTTAGTATATTAAGGCATAAAAGGTCATAAAAACGTCATAGTATGGTAAGGCATCAAATGAAATAGTATTGTAAGGCATAAGAAATGCCAAAAAAGGTCATAGTATAGCATGGCATAAAATGTCAAAAAAGGACATAGTATAGTATGGTATAAAACGTCAAAAAAACATCTTAGTATATTAAGGCATAAAAAGTCATAAAAAAAAAGGCATACTATAGTAAGGCATAAAAAGGCCAAAAATCATCATAGTATAGTATGGCATAAAACGTCAAAAAACGTCATGGTATAATATGGCATAAAACGTCAAAAAAACATCTTAGTGTATTAAGGCATAAAAAGTCATAAAAACGTCATAGTATGGTAAGGCATCAAATGAAATAGTATTGTAAGGCATAAAAATGCCAAAAAAGGTCATGGTATAATATGTCATAAAACGTTAAAAAAACATCTTAGTGTATTAAGGCATAAAAGGTCATAAAAACGTCATAGTATGGTAAGGATTAAAACAACATAGTAAAGTAAGGCCTAAACATGTCAAAAAATGTAATGGTATAATATGGCATGAAAATGTCAAAAAACGTCATAGTATAGTATGGCACAAAACGGCAAAAAAACTTCATATTATATTAAGGCATAAAAGGACATAAAAACGTCATAGCATGGTGAGGAATAAAATTAAATAGTATAGTATGGCATAAAATTGCCAAAAAAGGCCATAGTATAGTATGGCACAAAACGTCGTGAAAAAACATCTTAGTATATTAAGGCACAAAAGGACATAAAAACGTCATAGTATGGTAAGGAATAGATAGACATAGTATAGTAAGGCATAAAAATGCCAAAAAACGTCATAGTATAGTATGGCATAAAACCACAAAAAACGTCATAGTATAGTATTACATATAATGTCAAAGAACATCATAGTATATTGAGGCATAAAAGGTCATAAAAACGTCATATTATGGTAAAGCATCAAATGAAATAGTATTGTAAGGCATAAAAATGCCCAAAAAAGGTCATAGTATAGTATGGCATAAAATGTCAAAAAAGGTCATCGTATAGAATGGCATAAAACGTCAAAAAAACATCTTAGTATATTAAGGCATAAAAGGTCATAAAAATATCATAGTATGGTAAGGAATAAAACAACATAGTAAATTAAGGACTAAACATGTCAAAAAAAGTCATAGTATAATATGGCATGAAAATGTCAAAAAAGGTCGAATTATATTAAGGCATAAAAGGTCATAAAAATGCCATAGTATGGTAAGGCATCAAATGAAATAGTATTGTAAGGCACAAAAATGCCAAAAATCATCATAGTATAGTATGGCATAAAACATAAAAAAAAACTTAATATTATATTAAGGCATAAAAGGACATAAAAACATCATAGTATGGTACGGAATAGATAGACATAGTATAGTAAGGCATAAAAGGACATAAAAACGTCATAGTATAGTATGGCGTAAAACGTGAAAAAAAAAGCTTAGTATATTAAGGCATAAAAGGTCATAAAAACATCATAGTATGGTAAGGAATAAAACAACATAGTAAAGTAAGGCTTGAACATGTCAAAAAAAGTAATAGTATAATATGGCATGAAGATGACAAAAAACATCAATACAACATCATATTATATTAAGGCATAAAAGGTTTTAAAAACGTCATAGTATGGTAAGGCACCAAATGAAATAGTATTGTAAGGCATAAAAATGCTAAAAAAAAAGGCATACTATAGTAAGGCATAAAAAGGCCAAAAATCATCATAGTATAGTATGGCATAAAACGTCAAAAAACGTCATGGTATAATACGGCATAAAACGTCAAAAAAACATCTTAGTGTATTAAGGCATAAAAGGTCATAAAAACATCATAGTATGGTAAGGAATAAAACAACATAGTAAAGTAAGGCCTAAACATGTCAAAAAAAGTCATAGTATAATATGGCATGAAAATGTCAAAAAACGTCATAGTATAGTTTGGCATAAAACATAAAAAAAGATGTTAGTATATTAAGGCATAAAAGGTCATAAAAACGTCATAGTATGGTAAGGAATAAAACAACATAGTAAAGTAAGGCATAAGAATGCCAAAAAAGGTCATAGTATAGTATGGCATAAAATGTCAAAAAAGGACATAGTATAGTATGGCATAAAACGTCAAAAAAACATCTTAGTATATTAAGGCATAAAAAGTCATAAAAACGTCATAGTATGGTAAGGCATCAAATGAAATAGTATTGTAAGGCATAAAAATGCCAAAAAAGGTCATAGTATAGTATGGCATAAAATGTCAAAAAAGGTCATAGAATAGTATGGCATAAAACTTAAAAAAAACATCTTAGTATATTAAGGCATAAAAGGACATAAAAACATCATAGTATATTAAGGCATAAAAGGACATAAAAACGTCATAGTATAGTAGGGAATAGATAGACATAGTATAGTAAGGCATAAAAGGACATAAAATGTCATAGTATTGTATGGCATAAAACTGCAAAAAAGGTCATAGTATAGTATTGCATAAAATGTCAAAAAACATCATAGTATATTGAGGCATAAAAGGTCATAAAAACGTCATAATATGGTAAAGTATCAATTGAAATAGTATTGTAAGGCATAGAAATGCCAAAAAAAGGTGAAAGGTATAGTATGGCATAAAATGTCAAAAAAACATCTTAGTGCATTAAGGCATAAAAGGTCATAAAAACGTCATAGTATGGTAAGGTATAAAACAACATAGGCCTAAACATGTCCAAAAAGGTAGAAGTATTTTTTGGCATAAAAATGCCAAAAAAGGTCATAGTATAGTATGGTACAAAACATTAAAAAAACTTCATATTATATTAAGGCATAAAAGGTTTTAAAAACGTCATAGTATGGTAAGGAATAGATAGACATAGTATAGTAAGGAATAAAAATGCCAAAAAACGTCATAGTATAGTATGGCATAAAACCACAAAAAACGTCATTTATTTATTACATTTTTTATTACATAAAATGTCAAAAAAACATCATAGTATATTGAGGCATAAAAGGCCATAAAAACGTCATAATATGGTAAAGCATCAAATGAAATAGTATTGTAAGGCATAAAAATGCCAAAAAAGGTCATAGTATAGTATGGCATGAAAATGTCAACAAACGTCATAGTATAGTATGGCACAAAACGTCAAAAAAACATCATAGTATATTGAGGCATAAAAGGTCATAAAAACATCATAGTATGGTAAGGAATAAAACAACATAGTAAAGTAAGGCCTAAAGATGTCCAAAAATGTAAAAGTATTTTTTGGCATAAAAATGCCAAAAAAGGTCATAGTATAGTATGGTACAAAACATCAAAAAAGCTTCATATTATATTAAGGCATAAAAGGTCATAAAAACGTCATAGTATAGTATGGCATAAAACGTCAAAAAACATCATAGTATATTGAGGCATAAAAGGCCATAAAAACGTCATAATATGGTAAAGTATCAAATGAAATAGTATTGTAAGGCATAAAAATGCCAAAAAAGGTCATAGTATAGTATGGCATGAAAATGTCAACAAACGTCATAGTATAGTATGGCATAAAATGTCAACAAAGGTCATAGAATAGTATGGCATAAAACTTCAAAAAAACATCTTAGTATATTAAGGCATAGAATGCCAAAAAAGGTCATAGTATAGTATGGCATAAAATGTCAAAAAAGTCATAGTATAGTATGGCATAAAATGTCAAAAAAGTCATAGTATAGTATGGCATGAAAATGTCAACAAACGTCATAGTATAGTATGGCACAAAACGTCAAAAAAACATCATAGTATATTGAGGCATAAAAGGTCATAAAAACGTCATAATATGGTAAAGCATCAATTGAAATAGTATTGTAAGGCATAGAAATGCCAAAAAAGGTCATAGTATAGTATGGCATAAAATGTCAAAAAAGTCATAGTATAGTATGGCATAAAACGTCAAAAAAACAGCTTAGTATATTAAGGCATAAAAGGTCATAAAAACATCATAGTATGGTAAGGAATAAAACAACATAGTAAAGTAAGGCATAAGAATGCCAAAAAAGGTCATAGTATAGCATGGCAAAAAAGGTAAAAAAAAAAATCACAGTATATTGAGGCATAAAAGGTCATAAAAACGTCATAGTATGGTAAGGAATAAAACGTCAAAAAAACATCATCGTATATTAAGGCATAAAAGGTCACAAAAACAACATAGTAAAGTAAGGCCTAAAAATGTCAAAAAACAACATAGTAAAGTAAGGCCTAAAAATGTCAAAAAACATCATAGTATAATATGGTACAAAACGTAAAAAAATATCATAGTATAGTGATATAAAATGTCAAAATAACAACATAGTATATTAAGACATAAAAGGACATAAAAACGTCACAGTATGGTAAGGCATCAAATGAAATAGTATTGTAAGGCATAAAAATGCTGAAAAAAACGTCATAGTGTAGTATGGCTTAAAAATGTAAAAATAAACAAAAAACAGCATAGTATATTAAGGCCTAAAGGAATAAAACAACATAGTATTGTAAGGCATAATAATGGCAAAAAACGTCATATTATAGTAAGGCATAAAAAGTCATATTATAATATGGCATAAAAACGTCATATTATAGTAAGGCATAAAATTGTCATAACATGTAAGGCACAAAAATGGCAAAAAATGTCAAATTACAGCAAGGCTAAATATGTTAAAAAAATCTCAGTATATTAAGGCATGAAATGTCATAGTATAGTAAGGCATAAAAATGTCAAAAAACGTCATAGTATATTAAAGCATAAAAATGTCAAAAAACTTCATACTATAGTAAGGCATAAAAAATTCATAGGATAGTAAGGCTTGAAAAAGTAAAAAAAAAGTCATAATATCGTAAGGCATAAAAACATCAAAACACTTCATAGTAAAGTGAGGTATAAAAATTGCAAAAAATGTCATAGTATGGTAAGGTATAAAACGTTATAGTATAGTGAGGCCTAAAAACACCAAAAAACATAATAAAATAGTAATGCATAAAAACATAAAAAAATGTGATAGTATAGTAATCCATAAAACCATCAACAAATGTAATTTTATAATAAGGCAATAAAACTTCATACTATAGTAATAGCAATATAGTAATTAACCACTGCATTTCTTTGCCACCCCATAAAAAAAGCCACAGTGTAGTAAGGCATAAAAAGTGAGAAAATTACCTGCCGATCAATCATTGATGACAATAATTGTCAGACCAACCTTTGCCCCATTTCCAACGCCAAAAATGGGTTTTCAAGCGCATCATGTCTTCATGACATCTTCGGATAATTTGTACGTATAATTTGTATGTATATTAACAGTTAATAAATGCTTTATAACACACTTAGAATTTCTTTTTGTGCGTAATCATGAAACAGAAAATTATTTCATCATTGATTAACTGTTTGTACACAAGTTGCAGATGCTTCATTGGAGATGTTTGTAATTATTGACAAATTCATTAATAAAGTCTTTCATAAATGTTCTTATATCTGTATACAATTACACTATAGTGGGTATGGTGTAAACCATTCATTAATTGTTCATAAATACTAATTTACTGGAAGGGGTTTAAAGAAGCATTCATTTCTCGTCACTTGTCAACTTGAGTTGACAAACTGATTTGTTTGTAGTAGGAAGTGTCAGAAATTTTAATCCACTAGAGGGTGCTACAAAACATAACACAGGAAGTTGGAAACATGCCTCAGAAGAGCTTGTGTTGTGTTTTTAATCTGTGAACATGTAAAAACAGCATACATGAAATAACAGAGTTGGTGACTAAGAATATCAGACAAGAAACGGTTTTGTTGGACATTCAAAACGGTTTTCCTTTATTTTTTTTTTCCTTATTTTACTTGTTCTTTGCGTTACACTCTGTATAGTGAAGTCAGGCCTAAATCCACAAACCATCATTGTCACAACTGCAACTATTGCATAAATACAAAGCAACATACAGGTGATGCTCAAAACGTGTATGACTTGAATGAAACACGAAAGAGGTTACAGTACGCAATGGCGAGAAAAAACAAAATGCAAACATTCACAGCAAAAAAGGTAACAAAAACTTGTGTTTTTTTTTTCTTTTTTGTCAGCTTTGGTTTTATATGTTGCAGTCTTTCACAACAACCTTAATCAACAAAAACTAAAGATGTCTTCACATAATGACAACAAACAGGCATTACAGAGGAGGTGAACTAACGTGTACCGTGAGGGTGACTGTGACAACAAATGCTGTAAGGAAAGAGGGGACAAAAAAGGAAGTAGGAGACAATGAAGAGAGAAGTGTGACTCTGGGTTTATGTCGACATTGAATGTGTCTCACTCCCACTCTCACCTGCCCCCCAAAAAACAAAAGCACCAGATTTTAGGCATCCAAATGAGGTACTAAATTGCACACCACAACATAAGTAAACTTTTCACTGATGGTCATGGTTGGTTCTTTCCTCACAGCAACAATGTTTCTGTGCAACATGTCTTCATCAAGATTGAGAGAATAATTAACAAAACCACAAAAAGGAGAAAAAAAATATACAGAAAGCTCTTATTAGCTCAAATAAGTTTCCAAATAATAAATATGTAGAGTAAGTTCAGAGAAGAAAAACCAAACACACACACACACACACACACACACACACACACACACACACACACACACACACACACACACACACACGCCTCAGTTCAGTCAGTCTGAAAAAAAGGTAAACCAAAGATCCAACATGAATGTTTGTGTGCTAAACCTTAGTGAGTGTAGATTTGACTTGTAAAGGGAAAGTCTCCCTTTTCAAGAGCTTCATATAATGACCTTAATTCAAGCAATGATACTGTATTTATATAGAAATGTTTTAATAAATGTGCAGTGCTTAGTAATAAGGATTAAAGTAATTTATTATTACACAATCTCTGGTTCTCTAAAGATAATGATATTTATTGGCTTTGTCCCTGCCCGTTCAAAAACAAAATGCTAAACAAGCCAACTCTTTGTAACAACTGGAAAAACATCATAAAATCAATTTGGAAGTGTGCTTTTGTCAGTACCCATACTGATCGGATATAAAGTGTTGATTTGAATCAATGCTGGTATATTTCCTTATACTCTTTTTTTAAACAACCACATGCATTTACATCTATAGATAAAGATTCCTTTTTTCCTTTACATTTTGAAACTAAAAACAAATCAAAAGGTCATCTGAATTCGTAAACCTTTATTCTCTCCCCAAATCTGTGTTTTGCAGCAGTGGGGTTTGTCAGTCTCAGGTTGGTCTGAGTTAAGGGTTGAATGAGTTTTATGTCCAAGTGCCTGTGTGTAATAGAAGAGTAGCAGTGTCTTTTGTCAGGTGAAAGGTGGGTGGGGGCTTGTGTTTCCCTGTCCTCTCCTGAAGGCTTTCACAGTTTGTCCGTGTCAGGAAAGGAGAAAAAAAAAACAGTAATAAAGTAAAATTGTAAGAGAGAAGAGGGGGAGGAGTCCTGCCCCCCCCTCCCCACTTCAGTTTTGTCACTCGTCCTCGTCGTCTTCCTCCTCTTCACCGTCAGACAAAGAGGCGCAGGGTCGGATCTGTCTGTAGCCGTCCAGCCACTTCTCTACCATCTGGGTGACAAGCGGGTGGTTGCGGCGGCGGGAGCTTTTCTGAAGAGCCACCAGGACTCCGCCCTCGGTCACACAGCAGTCCAACCACTCCCGCAGAAGCTTCTCCTGTTGCTCTTCATTTCCCATCTGAGGCACAAGAGGAAACAAATGTAACAATCAGATGGATTCATATGACTAGTCTAAATTCAGGATATCATACACTCCCCTTCCGAACCACTGGGTCTCTTAAACTAGTGTTGACACAGTGAAGCTTTCAAGTAAACAAGTTTCCTGCTCATAACAAAAAACATCAATCATAAGCTAAATTTAAAGAGAAAAATAAATCTGTAGACACAGCGGGCAAGATGCTTACTTCCTGCGCTGAGAGAAAGTGAATGTGAAGCAGCTTCCTCTCGCTGTCGACCAGTGGCAGGAACGTGACGGTCACATCATCGTCTGTGTTAAGGTTGGCGCCCGCGCCACGATTGTCGAATCCGTCGTTCTCCATGGCCACCAGTGCTGAGAAGTGGCCCCGCGTGTAGCCCAGAGCGATGGGGCTCTTCCAGCAGAAACTCTGCTCCCACAAAAGGGGCAAGTACACACCTAGAAGGAGAGGAAGACGAAGACAAAGAGCATTTGTTTTCATTATTTTCCAGAACATGAATGTGGGTAAAGGGAAAAGGGCAATATTCAGTGTGTATAGGTATGTATGTACCCTTGTTGTGCAACATATTGTTTGTCATTACTTTGTGAAACCAGTTTTACAGGTTTTATTAAACAGTCGGGTCAAGTTTCTTTATAGAGCACATTTATAAACAACAAATGCTGACCAAATCCAATCAAAAACACAGAAATGATCAAATATAGACTGATGAAGGCAAAGACATGAGAGGATTTAAGTAAATTAATAAAGACATACATTATCTGAATAAAATCATAACAACAGCATGGCACAGAGAATTAAATACAAACAAATAAAAGCTGAAATGTGATGAGTCATGGTTTCATGGTGACTAATAAAAGGATAGAGAAAAGAGATGGTTTTTTGTAGTGTTTTAAAGATATCACTGGAGGGGGAAGAGCTGAATGTTAGTGGCAACCTATTCCACAATTTTGAGGCAACAACGGAAAATGCTCAACTTTTGGATTTTAACTGGGTGTGTGCAATGGAGAGCAGTGATTGATCAGCAGCTCTGAGAGGTCTGGAGGTGAAATGATAGATGAGCAGTGCAGAGATGTAACGTGGTGACAGTCCATGCAGTGCTTTAAAAACAAAAGAAAACCAATTTTATACTTCACTGCTAACCAGTGAAAAGAGGCCAGCACATGGGAGATTTGATCTCTCCTCTTGGTACCAGTGAGGAGTCTTGCCGCTGCATTTTGAACCAGCTGCAGATGTCTGACTGACATACATAGAGAGAATTGCAGTGGTCGAGGCAAGAGGAAATAAAAACATGAACTATAGTCTCCAAAACTTTAACATACAGGAATGATTTTAAATATTGCAACTGATCTAAGATGGAAGAAGCCAGTGCCAACAATTGAATTGATTTGTTTATCAAATTTTCAACCAAAATCAAGATGGGAATTTACATTCAATGACAGACACCCAAGGGTGTTAACTGTGGTTGCAGAGTAGTCTTCAGGGCTAAAGATTAGGACCTCAGTTTTATTCTGGTTTAGCTGAAGGAAGTTTTTTGCCATCAAGGATTTTACATTCTGAGTGCAGCTTAGATCGCGTTTAAATTGGATTAAAATAAAATCATTTAAAATGAGGACTTAAAAGAGACATGTTTGTGAGAAGTTCTGCCTGGGGAGTGTACAGAATGGTTTTCCTGATATTGGATGAAATATGAATTAGATTCCTATGTTGGAAGCAGTCATGTGGATGTACAGGTGGGAATGTAACCTGGTAGTGTTTCTAGTAGTTATTCATACAAGAATACTGACAAGAGTAAAGGGAGTGGGGTTTATAGAATGTAGCCCAGACCTTTTTGAGAATCAACTGTGAAGTGGAACCAACACTGTGTGTTAAAGTGCTTGGGCTGAACGGACCTCCATTTGTTTCTGGCAATTTAGGCTACAAAACAAATTTGCAGTGAGCATACATGGCATTTGACATGTAGTTGATAACCAGGAATTTAATTACAAAAGTCCTGCTTCAGTACCTCCAACTACTGATAAGGAATATCATTTGCACTGGCATGGATATTAATGGCTGCTACATGGGGATGAGTGTTAAGAAATGTTGGAATCTGTTTTGCACCCAGTAAGCAACAGATTTTTCCTCAGTGTCTCAGACGACGGAGTAACCTTTGATCAAGGTGGAAGGAGAAGGCAGCTGAGCAGCTGGTACATGTTTCTCTGGGCTCTTGTCAGGTGAACACCTTGAACAGGTGTGAGGACATACTGGATTACCAGCCTGTCCGGCTGGCAAGCTCCATAGCGACATCCCTGGTCAAGAATGAGCTCTGGAGATGAGAAGATGGAGCTGCCTAGTTCATCCAGGACAGTAAACCTGTTGCCCAACTGGAGGTCTGAGGCAGGTGGATGGGAAGAGCACCTGTCTTGATATCTGATCCAAACCAGGGTCCAGTGGTCAGCAGACAAGGGAGTTGAACAGGGCAGTGTCTCATGCTCTGCCACTGCCTGAATCAAGGAGCAGTTCACTAAACCCACTGCAGAATGGGGAGCATGGGCTACAGAAGCGAGGGAACTGTTGTTTCCAGAGACACACACACACACCACACACCACTGTACAGGGCTGGTTTGACTGTGTGGCTGGAAAATAACTTTACTAAAATAGTCTTCATTTTAATGATTACACACCATGAATGTTTCAGAATAATTAATAATTAATTTGTCTTGGTTCATCCATCTCAAAGTGTCATGAGTAATACAAGTTTAGTGTTTATGAGAACTTCAAAAACATTATTTTAGCATGTGTTCTGACAAGAGTCAGGGTCCCATCCTTGAGCATTAAAGGTTTTGGTACTTTTACATTTAAGTGTAATAAAACAAATTTAAGGAGAACAAAAATCAGCCTTGCTCTCAGTACACTACAGTACAATACTTACATTATTTTGAGGACGGCATAACCAACTACTGTAGGTTTTATTTTTATGCCTCGTACAAGAGAAAAAGGTGTTGATGGACCAGTACAGAAACTTATCGAGGGTATTTTTGCTTTTCCCTTCGTCGTAATTTTGTTTGTCATACACTTGTCCTTTTGATCATCGCATGAAGTGATTTGTATTAGTTTGTTTAAGTGCCCATGAATGAAGTGCAGCACTTGAATAAATATACTTTGTTAATTTCCACCACTGGAAATGTCCTAGCATCTGGTGAGGGCTAACTACAGAATGAGAATCTGGTTATACACAAAACAATGCAGAAAACACAATACAAACAGTATGTGTGTCTTGTGTTTCTTCAGATCCATGATCGACAGAGCAGCTCTCACACCTCATGAATACCTCTGTAAGTGAGAAGCCTTGTAACGCTACTCTCCTCTCCCAGTAACAACTGTGTTTTTTCTTGGTCACCCCTTTAACTGAGCTCCCCTCCCCAACCTATAGGCGCCTCCCTCTGTGTGTTTTACATTGGCTCCTGGCAACAGTAAATCACTGATCCATCAGACAGGCTTTACCACAAGCACTTGGCCCTTACATAGCTCTTTCATCATCCCCTGTACAGCGTCACTCAGCAGGCAAATTGAATCCAGACTATTTTTACTGCTAGCAATAAAGGTGGACCATAGGATTGTTTGACTCAGGGTTCTGATGGTTTACACATGTTCACATGTTTGGATGTGTGTGTGGAACATTCTCCTGCATCACACTTCTAAATGTGCTCCTATGACAAAGGGGGTGTTTTGTTTTGTTGTTAATGTTATTTCAGGTCCCACGGTCCTAAAATACCCCTTAAATGAACATCACTAGACTGTTGCATGTTGTAAATAGCAATTACTGTCAGATCAGAGGGGCAGTTATGTCAGCTATGCCAGCTATGCAGACACATGTAGGCTGGAACTATTTCACAAAGGAAGTCTAGTCCTACGTCCACTGGAACAGAGCTGCACTCAACATTTAACGATATTTGACCAAAACAACATCAGTCCAAACAGTCAACTAACTGCTCACCTTGAAAACGGGTGTACCCGAGAGTTTCGCCACGGAAACTTTTATAATACTTCACTCCGTAGACGATAATGGGCCTACGAAGTATGTGTGCAAGAACGAAAATGTGGGTCTGCTCCAAGCTGGATCCTGGCTGTAAAAGAAAACACCACACAAAGGGAAAAAAAGTTAGAAAGTCACGGTAAGTGAAATTACAATTACGATGATTCTTGAATACTGTACATTCTCTCTGCCAAGTTACCACAGCATACTCCCAAATGTTAAAACACAAAAAAAAACCACAATTACTGCGCTTTCACACCCAGATATAATAACAACCCGCCCAAATACTTAGTCTGTGAGGTCACACAAAGCAGTGAGAAGCATAGAAGTGCTGATGACAGTCAGGATGCACTTTCAGAAGGAATTACAGATTAAGTACAGTGTAGTAAGAGCAGTAAAGCCTCTTGCATAATTCATACATCATTAGTGTGTCACATTTTAAGCACATCAAGCTACTGTCATCCATATTAATGTGTTTGCTTTCATGTGCACGTACCTGACTAGCCAAAGAGAGGATAAAAGCCCAGTCTTCCTGCCACTGTTCCTCCCGGAGTGAAAAGTGCAGGCCGAAGCTCTGGGAATACCACGACTCCCACTCCTTCCACCGCGTGTAAAACCTACAGACCACACACAAACACAAATATACACTGGTGTTGTTTATGATATTATTTGACCTCTCTGTGCAGAAAGGTGAGTGACTGCTATTCAGTGAATTCCTCCATCTCTATTGCAGGTAAGGTTAGATAGCAATTACTCATTATATAAGTATCAGGCCTTAAATAGTTTCAACTTTGACCTAGAGCAAGAGTTTTCCAGTCCAAATTTTGGATTCTGGGTAAATATTACAACTAAGGAAAACAAAATGTAACTTGAGACTGTTGAATATCAAGTTTCAGCCTTTTTGGTGTCCTTGAGCAAGACACTAAAACATAACCTGCTCACTTCTTAGAAACATTTCTCTGTAAAATACTCAGCTAAATTCTTAGAGTATAAGGATAAACATGAAGGAGACATGATGTTTTTTTATTGGAACCTGATGCTGCATTGGTCAAGAATTTAGTACAGCAATACACGTTTATTCAGTCTGCAGTATATCTATATAAAAAATGCAGTATATTCACCTTGTTTAGGTGTCAGCTCATTAAAATCATTCTCCTGAGAAGCAGCAAGCACCAACTTACCTGCACTCACTGAAATTCCTGTATCATTACTATTCTATTATGATGTTTGGTGCATCATTCAGTCTGCTAAACACAGTTTCAATGCGCCCGAGACTAGATGCAAATCTGTAACACACTGTAATCTGTACTCCTAGTCCCAGGCCTCACCAGTGAGAACAGTCGTGCAGGCTGTCGTGCAGGGTCTTGCGGAGCACTGAGTCCTTGTCGTAGATGCCCCATGTAGCCTGCAGCACTGAGTCGAGCAGACAATCCCCAGCTGTGCGGTTCCACAGGGCATACAGCCGACTGTCTAACCTAGTCCCGAGCTCCAGGGACCAGTTGATGATGGGAGACTCCTCTTCAAGTTCTAAACAAGAGGGGAGGAAAAGTTGAGTCCTGTATCTCACTGCTGAACATTTAAATCTTTCAGTTGAACTAGACCTCAAAGAGAACACACTGCAAAAACCTCTAGGGCAGTAAGGGTGGTCTGGGGTTATAGAGAGGCCACAGTGTTTTTTTTTTTTTTGAGGTTACAAGACAGGTGATGGCATTTGAAAGGACTGTTTGGAAGAGTGTTAATAGTTACTCACACCTGTCAAAATAGAACTGACATAATGACGTCTAAATAGATCTGCATCTACACCACAAAACCTGATGACTGCGAGAAGTCAGAGGATATATAGTATACCAACACGGATATGCCTTACTGTTTGTACTTATATTTATAGCAGAAACACATTGCACTGTGCAAGTGAAACCGTCATCTGTTGCCTTGTGAAGACCAGTCTATGTTCAGCTGCATTGCTTTTTGTAGCTGAACAGACAGAACACTGTGATCTCTTCTTCTGTTTAGTGTTATTGCGATTCAACTGGCTAAACACAAAACAGCACATTGTTTTTAAAATGCAAGTGGAAATCAGTGATGGTAGAATGCCAGTAATGAGATTTCTAACCAACCTTTTACAATATTTATTACCAGTGCTGGTATATTTACAGCCATAGAATGATATTACGCAACCACTTTAACAGATCTTTTTGGGGGGTTGAAGATTTTGGACTGTCAGAGTACTGAGACAAATGTGCTCTGTTGTGGAAGAGCACACACTCTTTTCCTACTGTGACCATGTGTTTGAAATTTTCAAATGACCTTTTGTTTAACCGTGGAAAGTGATTTATTTAGTAGTTGAACTTTTTAGTTTATAAAAACAACAACAAAACAAGGTCAATATGGTTACATTCAATTTAAATCAGACTAAGTATTGAATCATTTTGGACACAACCATGCAAAACCTCTAGTAATGATCTTTCTTTTCATTACACTACATTGCTGTTTTCTCAGCAATCACATCATGCACGCTTAAAAAAGATGGAAGGGTTTACATGGCCAGGTAATCTGGTTTTAAGCATTGTTAGCTGGTCTTGTCTTAATCCCTTAACAAGGATACAAGGTTTTCTGTTCACTTGGGCATTTCATGTTTCTGCCAAAACTCCTAACTTAAGTACAAGCAAACACACACTTACAGCAGCTTAAAAGTGAAATAAGAATTTGTCTCCCTTTTACTTGCAGTCCCCGATGTTTGACACATTGGGCTGATTAAACAGGTAACACAAATAAGCACCAAAGCAAGAAAAGTGTTGCTGAAAAGTGATGCCTTTTAAATGTGAGTTTATATTTGTGCGTGTGTGTGGGCTGAGAGGAAGTACAATCATTCAACAGGGATCAGAGAAATCCCTAAAACTCAATTAGGCTGATTAGGGTCGACGCAACTTGTACACACGATAAAGACAGACCTCCTGGCAGAGTGACAAACAGGCGGGCAAAACACTGTGTTGGCAAGAGGGAAAATACAAGTAATATGACACTGCCAGTGCTCGGCAGCCTTCCCGTTATAGTATACAGTTTGTGAGGGGGGCTCCCTGTGTTTGCCAAGCCGCCACACCACCGTTGTCATTTTGGATCTGGTTTCTCTCTGTCTCTCCCAAAGCAGTTGCGTGAATATGTAAGCACAGCATGTGATAGGTGTTACTGCAACACTAAGTCGTGATGTTGATAGAGAAAACATCTCACCTTTCTGTACGTCTCTGTCCAGCACCTCATCAAACAGTTTTTCCTGAACTGCTGGGGGCAAGTCCTCAATGTCTGAAACAAAAAAGTAAAAATAAAAGAGGAGAATTAAAAACTAATTTTATTTTGATTTATGTATACATCTCTACTTAAACTAACTTTACAACTTACAACTGAAAAGGCCAACTAGAAATTCTTTCTGTCGTGGTTCATTTCAACTCAAGCCACCATGTTTTGTTCTTTCCACAATAGGCACTGGCTTTCACTGCATGCTCCAAGCTCTTGTCAACACAGTAGCTCATTCTTTAGCTAAAATAAATGAATGCATTGACTTTGTGGAACTGAACAGAATGGCTTTCTATAGTGGCCAGAAGCCAAGGTCTGCATTGTCCTGAACACTCAGCATAACAAAAATCCTTAGCTTAGCTACCAGCAACAGGCTGAACCATAATAGCTATTCCCAACAATGAAATTCAACAGAGATAGCATGCAATTTTACAGAGACACATTGGCAAAAATGCTAAATATAGCTTTGTTATAGAGACGAGAGCCATGCACCGTTGGCATTTGGTATACTCAGTATGCAAGAACAATACTCAAACAGTGAGCCAGAAGTGGCCTCCGTCTTCTGGCAGTTGGAAACAGACAACCGTAGCATTATGTCCGTTCAGCATCCGAACAACAAGTGCCACAAGTAAACAAAACAAGAACTCTATCACACACTTGGAAAGCCAGAGGGGATGACTTGACTTGGTTTCTTCAGCTACAGAGTTTTAAGTTCCCCTTATAGAAGAAGTACTGAAAGTACACTTTGACAGCTTCTGGAATTCATGTTATGACTTCCATCGATTTGTGAGTCCACAGCCTGCTGTTGTTTTTGGTCATATTTGTTTATTTGTTTGGTGATGAGCTGCTGACCTGCAGGAAGGGTGAAGGTCACCAAGTCTGTGAGGAAATAGCAGGTGAAGTCTCCCTTGCGCTGGTGGAGAGAGGCAGCTACCTCACGACGGATTTGCTCCGTTAGCTCAGGACATACCATTGCTGGAATACACTTGGGTGCCTGTTGAGACACCTGCAAAAAAGAGAGGATAAGTGAAAGGAAGTATAATTTACATATATCAAGAGTATATGAGATAGAGGCTGAGCCCAGCTAACGACTGCGGAAGGTCCCATCTTGCAAGTAACCACAAAACCTAAAAATATTTAAGTAATGCAAAACCAGCTTTTGGGGTAGTTTAGCTGCATGCTGTGCTGATTAAAGGCATTATTTGTACAATGGAAAGTAAAAAATTTTAATTTAAATATAAAGCAGTAGTAGTGGAGGTTTAAACATTAAAAAAGATATCAATACCAGAGGTCATAGGACTGTTCAGGGCAATGAGTTTAAATTCTGTACATGAGAAATTATTTAGCTGAAGAGATGTTTTCTACATGTCTGAATACTTACAAAAGCCATTACTGTTTTGTGTGTTTGGGTAGGTGACTCTGTGATCTGAGCTAATTTTACTTTCACTAATCTAATCCAAGTTGCCTCTAGGACAAGAGGATGAAAAGAGATGTCTCTGTGTTCAGTGTTCAAGCAATCCTCAGCTTTGAAGCATTTTCGGAGCATGATCCAGTGGTTGCTCACTGACCCCCCTTGGAAAAAAAACTGTAACAGTGACTGAGTGTGTGAGGAGAGGCATTCTGGGATCACAGTGCTGACAGTAAGGAAGCTGCTATCAACCTTAGTACATGCACACTGCAGACAAACACATACGCACGCACGCACACACACACACGCACGCACACACACACACACACACACACACAAGCTCAGCGAGCCTTCTTTCACATAGGCACAAGAGGGAACCCATATTTTTCTAACAAAACACTGGATATAGAAGGTTATCACATTTAAATCTGGTTTTCTGTAGGTTTGACATATAAGGAGGCACAGAGAGATGAGTGTGGGTCTGACTTCCAGCCTTGTTCCTCTCTACAAACCCATTGCCGTTGTAATTCCTCTTGGCTGATTTCATTGGATGTTGAGATTAACAGACTTCACAAGAAAAAGCTGCATCAACTCTGACTCATAAACAAAAGGGTGTAATTTCCACCAAATACCCTCCAATTTCTATAATACAGTTTTGTTCTTGTTCTTTTTTTATAGTAAGCATATGAAACACACCAACGGCCATGCAGGTGTATTCCTATTCTTAAATAAAATTTTAAATGACTGAAGTCTGTTGCTAATAGATGAGAATTCAGCTTTTTATCTTGTAATAGGCATTTTTTTTAATGCTTTAAAGCTTGTGAAAATGCACAAAATTATTATGCTCAATCTTCATGATCTTTTCTTCATCAATTTTGTTTAACCTTATTTTGAATACGAGTGGAGTGGGAGAATGAGAAACATATGTCAGTTATGTAACATGACTAATGACTGAGAAAAGGCTTAAAATCTGTATCTGTTGCACAGAATAATCCACAGTTGACTCCTCTGCAAGAGTTACAGGTTGTTTCTACTGACCTCTGTGAGTAACACAGCCAACATGTCCTGTCTCTGGAAGCGGATGGCTAGGTGAACCAGCGTGAAGCCATCATCAAACGCTGAGGGCCGATTTAATAGGCGCACCTCATCTGACGTTAGCTGTCGTGCAATGTCACCTCCTGATGACTTGTAGGCCTCCACAGCCGCCAGGTCGCCTTCCACCACACCTGCCAGACAAAGAGGGAGAAAGGAAAAGGTCACATTAATAAGTAACATTAAAGTGAAGACTTTTTCTTTTGGCACTTATAAATAGAAGACATTTAAAATAGTACAATCAATTAGGTGGTGTACAGTTTGAACAAAAAGAACATTTTGTCAAAACAAGTTCACAGATGGATTTAACAACTTAAGAATGAATAAAAATAAAACAATATGATAAATAAAACAAAGGTGTTTATCAGTTTACTTTTTGTTTGCATTGTGTAACTTTGATGATTGCGCTTTGTGGACAAATTGAAGAAATTGAACAAACATCAGTTGATCAGTGAGGTTAAAATCACATAATGACATGGCACAACAGACACAAAATTGACTTATCCTCAGAACAACCTTGTGAAGAGGACATTCTGTGCTCAACCAAAAGGTATAAAATATTACAGATCAAAATGTGCTTTATCTCTGTCACAGCTGAAACAGCTTCACCGACTTTGGAGTCAAGGGGAAAACACAATAGGGGGCCACTTTGTAATCTGTCCATTATTTTATGCCCTCTTAATCTTCAGTCTTAGATCGTGTGGGTTGAAGGGTGCGTTTGATTAAATATATGCAGGTGTTTTTTTCTTTGTTTTTTTGTGCAAACATCAAATACTGCTAACTAGCACTAACTGACAGATGCAATTTATGTCAACCACTAGAGCACAAAATGAACTACTGACCAACTCACCAAGATGTCAAACTATAGAAACATATTTGACTGTGTGCAGCAGAGAACATACATGCTATATTTTACACTCTTTTGCTGTGAAGTTATTATGCTAAATAAGTTATTATGACGGTGAGCCAGCACTAAAACCTTTGCCTTAAAAACACACTGACTAGTCAGCTGTAAACTAAATTTTTTTTGTCTGTCATCTCTTACACATTTGATGCTCAGAAAAGTCAATCATTTCTCATTTCCCATCATCATCCGTGTTTTAATGGAGGAAAGAAGTGAGAAAAAGGTGAGTCGGTGTGAATGTAGTGTGTGTGCGCAATAGTGAGGTTAGAGGATGGGAGTATCTTTAGTCCAAGTCCTAAACCAAAGCAATGTCAAACAATGATAAAAGTCAACAAAGCATTAAATGTGGATGGTTGTATGATCAGCTCAACACAAAAAATGTTGTCTGTTTTAAGTTTAAGCACCAATGCAAGCCTTTGTTACTGTGATCAAACCAGCAACACAGTGAGATAAAGCCAGAGTTATTCACTGTTGAAAAAGAATAAACTAGTTAGACAAATGTGTTATTATAACAGAATAAAATAAAATCAAAACCTGAAATTGTACATTAATTTCAATACAACACAGCAACACAAAATTTCTCTTTCCATTTCTAGCATATACAGTAAATGCCCATGTAGTATTCTCTCGTACATTTGACAGCATGAAACACTGTTGAGCTTTTGTTCTCATGTCAAAGGACCACACACAATGCTCAGCTGCATATCTGTGTGTGAGTGAGACAGAGAGCGAGAGAGACATGGAGTGGGTGGAAGGACTCGCTGTGCCATGTGGAGCTGGCTAGCAGTGTGAGAGATGAAGAGAGAAACTACACAATGGCAGTGCAGTGTGATAGAGAAGGATCACAACCACTTTCCACAAAACACTCCATTAGTGTGGGCGTGTCTGCAGCCCTGCAGTCAGTACTGTACTCACAGATCCTTTAGACCAACACAAAAGGCACAAATATGCAAACAGGCGTTCACTTAAAGACAGACTGATGAAAGAGAATGGATGAGGCTAAGTGGTGCTGGTCTTTTTCCTCCACACTGTACACTATACATGTTCTTTTCCTTCTGTCATGTGGAGAGTGGTCTCCTCTATCGCAGTGAAATGAACAGTCATCAGACAAATGTTGGTACTTTTAAGTATATTGGAAGGTTTACCTGCTCCACCAGCCAATTCAGTGGGTCACACACCACCATGTAAAGGTTCTCTCTTAGTTGTTGTTTGAATAGAGGAATATGCCAGATTTTGTGATGTTTGACATAATGAGGGTTTCTTTGCTGCACCATAAGCATATTTTTGTAAACATATTTTTGTTTACTACTCAACAAAAACTGATCGATAACTTTTTTTTTTAGCAAATATGTCAAATATTAACTTCTATAAAACATGAGGATTCTTATGTTTTTCTTTGTCACATATGATAGTAAATTTAATATCTTTGGACTGTTTGTCAGATAAACAAAACATCTGAAGATGTCACCTTGGTCTGTGGAAAATTATAAATGCCATTTTTTCATTCTAGCAAATACAGACTAATGATTAATCAAAAAAAATTAATTGGTAGATTAAATTGATAATGAAAGTAATCATTCATTGCAGGCCTTGAACTAAGCATGTCCACTTTTCTCCGCATGACCTTAAATTTCTTAAAGCAAGCAAATAAGGTGAAATTGTTTCACCAGTTTCCATGAATGAATGAATAAAAGTACATGTTTTGTCAGGATAACTTTATTTATAATAATGAAGCAATCTGCCTCATTTTGTGGCATTTCAGGACACTGACACACATTTCTAGAAACTTACGTAAACAAGGAAACCTGCACTGGAGACAAGTGGAATTATCTCACCTCATTGGCAGAACGGTAAGTAATGAGGGCTGAATCTGACACAATATTAGTTGTGAAGATAGATGATGGGTGTTATATAGTAGACCCAGTCCCAATTTGATATCTTTTACATAAGGTCTCACAAGGCAAACAATCTTCAGGGATTATTTTATTCATTTACACAAATTAATAAAAGAAGAATATAGACTTTTCACTTCACGATTATATGAAGGAAATTCACAAATGTTGTTATTAACACTGCATTTACATGCAATTTTCTTGGTATTGCGTGTGTTGGCTCACTGACATTTCTTACTGAAATACCCAAGTAGATTGGAGCCATTATTAATACTATTAGTTACACCCATGCTTTTCTTGCTATAACATGTCAAAATTTCTGTCTTAAAAGATGAAGTAGCCTGGTGTTAATATAGAAGCCCGACTTTACTCTGAAAGTCTGGCAAGAGAGCTGCATCAACAGGGCTGTCAGCGGCAGCGAAGGTAGAGAAGAAAACAGGATCATTTGCATATACATTGTCTTAGTTTTTTCAATATGATGCGACATTAATGAACACTGTATGTATTGTATGTCCAAAAGTCTGATAAATATCAAAGTCTGCACTTCTCCTTTACTACTTGTACTTACTATTACTATTCTATTAAATGTTTTATCTACTTCGTGGAAATAACTTTTCTTTGTCAACAGATTGCCAAATCTGTAATTTATCTACAATCTGTATTTTTCTTTTTTAAAAAAAAATATTCCAAGATTTTCCATGCAATGTCAGTACAAATTTTACTGGATACTATTTATTGTATTTAACCAGCATTAAACCTTGGTGGGAAATCAGTCCTTAACAAATTCTGTTTTCATAATTTGTTCTCCCGTGTATATCTGATAGACAGACTTTTTTCACAGAGAATGTGTAACCACCTTGCTATACATAGCCAAAAGTTTGAGTTATATCTCAGTACAAAAGTACTATATGATTTTCCCGTCCCATATCACTCAGCCCTAGTTACTACTGTCACCTCACGGAAAGTAGGACACGGACAGGGACAGGATTGTTTAGTGTTTGCACATTCCCCCTGTGTTCACATTGGCTTCCTTTGACCGTGCTCCTGTTTCCTTTCACATTCTTAAGCCAGGAGCATTGGAGACTTAGAACTGCATGAAGGTATTCATGAATGTTAGTAACTGTGAGTCCATCTATGTTATCACTATAAGAGACTGCCCAACTATCCAGGACATTTCCCAATCCATCACCCACTTATGATACATAAGTAAGCTCCAGACCCCACTAACCAGAAGAATACATAGATGATGAAAATTTATATTTGGAAACACTGGCCAAAACCATGTTTATCCAAAATAATTATTAAATTCAATTAATATATATTTTTTGCAGGAGAGGCTAGCTTGGTGAAGAACATTAATTCTAATGTTAATACTTAGCCAGTGTTATTTACCTGTTACATTAATTCAGGACAACAAAGGTTAGTGTTTTTTATAACTGGCTGTATCTCTCTGGAAAACCTATTTCCAACATACCTTGTCATCAAATGAAGTCTCTGTAATCACTAACAAAATGGGACAGCGGGCCAATAACACTGCACAAACATACAAGTGGGCACTTAAAGAGTGACCCAAGTGACAAGTCAAAATGGCACTTGTGGCTCATCAAACTCATCAAAAAGTCCCAAGCACTGGGCTTCAACATGAAACTACCCACTCTTAACACAATTCACTGTTTCTGGAAGGAATCTTTACGGAACAGTGGAGGTAGGCGACATGCAATGTCAGCATTTGCCCTGAAAAGCAACATCATGAAAGCCACTCCTCTGAAAACAGATGAACAATCACAAATCTGTTTATAGCCTCATAAACAGGATAAGAATGAAATGCATTCTGACTAGGCTGAAAGGAGAAGTGCCCACACAGACACCACATGTGTAAGCAACATCAGTTGAGTTGGCTTAGGGTCATCCACATCAGAGGGGCGAAGGTCATTGCTGTTGCCCGAGACTTCTTTATTTTTGATGTTTGTTGCATGGGCTGTGCTATTTTTAGTGCAGCAGGCCCCTCAGGAAACTGCGGCATCTATTCTATCAGAATTTTGGGGCCACTGTTTACAAACACTGATGTCTATACGTCAATGACAGGGAAACCTATCCAGCAACAGAGGACAAACTCACTTCCCTGTCCTCAACACAACTGAGCTATGCACTCCCTCTATGTCCTCTGAGACTGCAGCTGGGTCACACCTCATTCACTCACTCACTATTCCCTACATAATTAACACTTGATAGTTTACTGTATAGTGAGCATTAAATTGAGATATCAAATACTTGTGAATCATCATTTTGTGTCGCTGCTGACAGATTAAATGGGACATTAGTGTGACTTGCATGTCTGTCATATCAGGAGCAAAGGTGAAACACTGCATTGTGGGTTTAATGGCAAATTGAAGTGTATAAAATATGGACACTACATTTTTTGTTCCATTGTGGGAATATTTGAGGACAAAAAAATTCTGACACTCACAGTATCTGGAGCTGAAACAATCAGTGAATTCATCTGTTGGCCAATAGGCAACAATTTTAGTTATCGTTTAATCATCCAAGTCATTTATCAACCAAAAATGCCAAAATTTTGAAATGTGAAAGTTTTATGCTTGCTGTTTTATATGACAGTAAATAATTCTGGATTTTGGATTGTTGGTCAGACAAAATAAACAATATGCATATGTCTACTTGTGCTCTGTGAAACTGTAACGGCCATTGTTCCCAAGTGATTATTTCAGCAAATAAAAGCCAGATAATGATCATGAAAATAATCGATAGCTGAAGACCTAAAATCTTCCAAAGGAGACGTAAGGAATTTGGTGGCAAGGAGGGAGTGATTTCAGACGTGGCTTGTATTTAATTTCCTTCAATGGACAGCGGAGAAATTAAGGGGCACTTCCAATCAGATAAGGAGGGAGAACACTTGAATATGCTAAAAGAAATCACACCCACTCACATCAGACATTTTGAACAGATGAGACAGGCGTCGAGGGGACAAGCAGCACAGACATGAGTGAATTCACCATGTCACATGCAGTAAGAGACCCTGTGTGGGACCAGAAAAAACTAACTGCAGGGATATTTCTTTGACTTTCATACCCAACGATTCCTTTGCTTTGAGAAATGCAAGAACATGAAAACCCATAAAACTATTAATCATGACAAGGGCTTCACTGGGATCAAATGCACGTGTGGCTGTCACATTTGTGCTGTAAGTGTAACACTGAAAAATTAACTGTCAAAGAGACAGATAGGGAAAAAGGACTGGCAGATGAGTGGGTGTGAAGAACAAACCCTACATAGACATGGCGAACGTAGGAGAAAGAGTGAGATAGCAGTGTGAGGGAGGGAAAAAAAAGCAGTTGTTTTTAAAATGTTCATCCTCCCTCCCACTCCACGTTCACCAGTCTACAGTGTGGGTGGCCGGACGCTGCTTGTGCAGGGAAGCTTTACACTAGCTGAATGCAAAGGATATCTTAGTATATATAGTATACCAACTTTAGTAGGATGCGATTCAGGATCATCTTAACTTGGCTATATAAACTGCATTGGAATAAATGACCTTGCAGATGGTACAACTATATCATTATATCATTATATCATTCAGATGACTCATTACCCACCTCACAGTACAACAAAATACAAGGAAAACATGTAATATATGCTTCATTAAAATCATATATTCTTGAAACTCACCAACACAAGCATTGAGGAACAGCCAATCAGTCCTTCTCATCCTGTTCTTAATCTGCTTCAGTTTTTTGAAATCGACCTCCAGCTCCTCTTTGCTCCCAATCCCAGCCCCTGACGCCAATTCAATCCTCTGAAAGTCCATGTTCATCTCTGATTCCTGTTTCGAGGTAGGGGGAGACCTCCTTTGGCTGCTGCTACAACCACCAACCCCACCTACCACACTCCCTACTCCTTGCCCAACAACACCCCTCCTGTTGTCCCTGTCCTGTTCATTAAGTTTTGAGGAAGGTTGTTGGCTCTCAGGCTCTGATGCCAGTTCTATGGGTTCAGTTAGTAGACTATTTGGCCTGGGGTGGTCGCATACTACACACTTTTGTGCCTTGGCCCAGTTCTCATAAGTGCAGGCAGCACAGGTCCAGTGCTGTGCATGAGTGTTGAGCCTGTTACGGTCATTATATTCCTCACAGGGGTCTGTAGTGGTGGCAAAGGGAACAGAGCGGCACCCAGAGCCTGAGGTCTGGGGTGACTCTGTGGGGCTGCGTGGCTGCTGGGTATGATGTCCCTGATGTGTTGCATGTTGCCCATGCTGTTGTTGAGCGTGCTGCCTCTGGCACAGGCACTGGGTGCAACGGATGGCCCGAGGCCAGTTCAGGTAGGTGCACATGTGACATGACCACTTGCTACTAGTCTCAGGTACATCAGCAATGCGCACACGGGGTCGGGCACTGGAGTCTGGACAAATAAGTAAGCTGGAACCCCCTTGGGGTGGGCTGTTGCTGAGGCCTGCAGGGTCCCACTGGTGCAGACTGGCATCCAGAGCAGGGTTGCTCTTGAAGGGCTCCTCAGTAATGATGGCACCCCCACTGGGCCTCTGAGCGCGGCACATGGTGCACTTGATGGCTGACGGCCAGTTCTCGTATGTGCAGTATTCACAAGCCCACTTGGCAGCCAGCTCGGTCATCGTCGCACCGCCACTGAGGGAGACTTCCTGCCGTTCAGAGGGGCTCTCAGCTCGGCAGATCCACTCTCAAGGAGATCACACAGCAAGCAGTGCACTATGTTACAAAGAAGAAAAACACAGGGCATTTTAGCAAAAGACTCTTATAAACATACTGAACTTGAACTTGACAACTCTACATAATCAGAAAATACAGACCAAAATATCTTCTAACTCAGAGGCAAACACACTTTGGAAAGGTGAAAAGATTAACAATACATTTGAAAGAAATGCATTTGCACTCAAACAGGCAAAATATGGTGCTTAACTTTGTGAGTATTTAGTGGTAAATTGCTCCAATAATGCATTATTACAAAAATTCAAGCAAAGTATTCTTTATTACAGCCATCTATGCCATTTAGCCATTTGGTCATACACTGCCAGACACTTGCAAAAACGTACATGATGTCTGCTCTTTATCTGGCACTGATCTGTAGAAAATATCAAAGGCAGCAATGTTTCGAGACGCACAAAGTACCGAAAGTGACAGGTCGAAGGGTGCAACACTGAACTTCCACATTTCTGTTAAAACCTGACACTGGTTTTAAACACATATAGTAAGTTATATACACCAGGCAAATGTGCCAAACAGCCGAGCTGGGTAACAAGAGAAAAGGGCAGATGAAACCAGACACCCAGCGGGGAGGCGCGTGACTGGTTAAGACACTTACTGATGCACTGAAATTGAATTCGCCCCAAAGCCTATTACCTACATATGAAAATGAATAATCCAAACCACATGTGCCCGTGATACATTCTGAACATTATTAGCGAGGCAGAAGATAATAAGGCAAAGTTATTGTTAGCCAACTGAGGCAGCTCAGAGAGGAGCCGGTTGTGCTGTGTTTACACCACGCCTCCAAGTTTACCAACACACCGTGAGAAATTCAACACATTTGCGAGAGAGAGCTGCAGGTTGTGTACTCAAGGCCAACAGAACATTAATATCAGCACATGAACCTCAACCATGCTTGACAGCTACGAGTTACATTCAACCAGTTTATACTTGTGACAAATCGCTTCGTACATACAATTCATACATTAGAGAATTCGACTAAAATAAGCAACAAGCTGTCTTCGCATGTGTGTATTTGCAGTTATCATTATTTAACTAACAAACTAGCGACCAACGCATTATCGTGTGTAAACAGAACCACGGAGCGAGCTAGCTGTTAGTTATCTTACATGACAACTCGGCTGCGTTCGTTCGATTGCCAGTCAAGGAATTACAGCCAAGCTAGCTGGCGGTTCGCTATCATTACAACGGGATAATGTTTTGCCTGTAACCGTTTGAGAGGCCCTCGTCAACTCTGGCAGAGGTTCGTTGAAAGCCTTACCTTTGCTTTGCTGTGTTTACACTCCTTAGTTTCACACTGCAGCCAAAACAAATGGAGCTTCCCCGAGCTCCCCCCCCTCCCCTCCGACCAGAGAAACCCACTCCAATCCGAACTCAGGCTTCTCTCACTTGGTCGTCACCCGCCGCATATTCACTTCTTTGGGGCGCCGTTTACTTGGCAGTTGAAGGTCCATACATACCACGGAGCAAGAAACCCCCCCACCCCTAGTCCCGTCCCTCAGTCGTCCGCTTTGACGCTTTAAATCATTTTTATCCTTTTCCCGACTTCCAAACACCAAGCCGAGGGGCTTTAATGGCGGCACAGGGGAAGAGAAGTAGCCGAGGCAGGGCTGAAAAATACACTACGAGAGAGAGTATAGAGCTCCGGGCCGTGTTACACTAAGAGGCAGGATCAGGATTTACCACCTGAATCTGCCAACCGCGCAGATTGGTTGATTTTTGTGTATCCCCTGACACTGACCAATCAGATCCTACGTCTCTCATTCCAACCGTTAAAAGGCTCCGTGAAATCAAAACAGACTCGAATGTCAACATTAATAACAACCTCGTTTAGAGATAATTTTCTTTTAGTCGATGGGCCCAATTAGTTACAGTTAAAATATGTTTGTTTTTGATTCGAGCATCGCAATGTGTTGCATCTCTCTCAAAAAACCACGTGGTATCCCCTTAAAGGGGGTAAAGGGATGATGTCATCGTAAAAATACTGCAGCAAGCAATCTGCAGTAATGCATGACAGCTGGAGCAACACTTCTCAGCGCTGAATTATTATTATCATCATTGTTGACGGGCAACTACACACTCCGAAGCTGACATTTAATTTGCACTCAAAATAATGCTTTACTAAATAATTTGTTCATGAGCGAAAATGTATGCATGTATGCAACCCTTGTTTACGGAAGGACCGTCCCACTCCAATGTGATGTCATTGACACAAGCACCAGTAGGTTTTGCGCATAGAGATAGACGAGCAAAATAAATGTAGGAGCTATGGTTTTGCAAAAGTACATACTACTGCACGTATTGGTGAGTACCAAAAAAAAAAAAAAAAAGAAATCCTGCAAAACATTTTGTTTAAAAAAAAAAAAAATAGCATGAATGAAATGATATACGTTTTTAAAGCATGCAGAAATCACTTGCATATTTGAAGTGGTACTCAATTTGTGGCAATAAGACAACAAAGGCAAATCATATCACATAAGCATGTCTCATTTATTATCCCCCAGTTCAAGAACCATTTTCTCTGTGCTCGTCCAACCAAGTCCTTTGTCTACTTTCATCAAGTACACAAATCCAGATAAAAGCTGAGAAGATCTAAGCTGTGCACTGGACTTTGTGCTTCAGGGAGGTGTTGATGTTGCAATGGCCCACGTGGGGAAGGAAGGGAAGGGTCACCCCATACAGTAAGAGTACATGAGTGTATATTTGTATTATGTTGGAACTTTATAGGTATAGGATCCTAACAATGGTAGTCCTCTCACACTTTATACCACTGGTCCTCAGCCCCAGAGCCCTGCTGGTTTTCGTTCTGGCCCTCAAATCAAGGTTACACCTGAAATTTCCAGAAAGTAAGACTTAAAAAGCAATTATCTAGGGCCTGAGGACCAGGATTAAGAGTGAGGACCAACACTGAGAACTGCTGCTCTATACCACAACACTCAACTGAAACAAGCTTATACAGTAAGTGCTGTTTAAATACTACCCCTCCCTTGTCTACTATACATTCATTATCTATTTCCTTATTATATTCCAGTACTCAAAGGAAACCATACTCCTAACAAATTGATTTTGTCATGTCTTTTAACATTGTGTGATTGCGTTGATCTGGGTGATTATTAAGTAAGATTTTGAGTGCCAGTTCCCGATCAGTGATGCATTAGCATTACACACCAGAGCAAATTATATGACCCTAAGGCAAAAAACATGATGTACAAACAGGCTGTGTAAAGAAAGCGGAGCTTGTTCACAAGGCAAAGCCTCTCCCACCACAAAACGTCTTCATGTCCAAACTGAGTGCAACCTGCTGATCACGATGTTGGACGCCCTCCATGTGCAGTGCAATCGTCTGTCCATGCTGAATATAATGGTGTCTAAAACTGACCAGTTCATGCAAGGAGGGTGTTTTACGTCCAGCACCCAATCAATCCATACCTCAGTTGTCTTCAAAGGGGCCAAATGTTGGAAGAAAAAAAAAGCAAAGAGAAAGTCATCTGCATGTCAGTTATGCTCATCATACCAACTCTGCCTTGCAGGGTGTTCGGTCACTAAACAGATTCCCTCTGACTTGACAGTTATAATTCCAGTTTCAAATGATAAAGCGAGCAAAATCACAGCTGCAACCATGAGATACAGGTCCAATTTGAAGCCGTCAGTAAAATCAAAAAGGGAGAACAGCTTTGGGAAGCAGTGACGATTGTTTCAGGTAGACAAAACACAACATCATAGAAAGGAAATGGAAGAAGGCATATAACTGCAGGATTTAAAAAAAAAAAAAAAAAAAAAGCTGGAAGTCAATTATTGCAAACACAACACAGTTTGTTATAATTTTACCCCTCAAGAGAGATCTGTAAATGTGTTCTGTGTGCAGATTGAAACTGCCCTGAGTGGAAGGCACTGTATACTGAAGCAAGGTCATGTTTTCATCACATTATCCAGGTCCATACACATTACACTGACCCAACCAGGTCAGAATACAAGAAGTCTGCTGTCAACTATGCTGAGACAGGAAGGTGATCGCTCACTCGCTGTTCCCAAGGTAACAATTCACACACTACAGGGGGTATCAGCCTTCCGCTATGACTTTAATAGAGAATAAGTCAGTGAGAAGTGTGCTTGAAGTGGTTATATGATCACGGTCAGTAGCATTAGACAACCAGCACTGTGAAGTGGAAGTAGCAGCCAGGTTTTTATATGAAGGAGAACAGACAGATGCAGTTTTTTTTAGTGGTAGCGCTCTGTGTTGCAGCAGCAGCAGAATGAAACCTTAAGCATCTGGTTAGTAAAGCTACAGTACATTTTGTTTGCCCTGGGAAACCCTGTACAACGCACAAAAGCTGAGCCGAGTTTGGCTCAGGGTGGTCAAAGAGGACTGACTCAAGTGGCACAACATGACAGCATTGGTATAGCACAATAATAAAGAAATCTTAAATTTTGTTAAGTGCAGCAAAGCGCATACAATTTCAGTGTTATCCAAGAAGAACTTGACATTGACATTCTTGTCAATCAAATTAGATTAACTGTCAATCTGACAATATATATATATATATATATATATATATATATATACACATATATATATATATATATATATAAAGCACCCATTATAGAAGTGGCAGAGTAAATTTAGTTTGGAATCTATTGTTCATCATTTAAATAGGCAACTGTATGATTAAAAACTGTGAAACAAGAAAAACAACATGTAATAAGTCCAAAATCAATGAGAGAAATGTGTAGTTACATATATATTTCTTTTTTCAAATTAAAAAAAAAAAAGTCAACCATTTGCCTACTTTTAAAAAATTGTTTGAAGGCCGCAGAACATTTTCCCTTTGCTCTTCTTACATGGTTTGTTTAAAAGATGGCAAAAAAATAGTGCAAGAGGTAATGCAAGAGTGGGTGCTCAGAGTTGCTGATGCAAATGTGAAGCAAAAAGATAGAGAAAGAGTGGGCCTGTCTTTTAGGGAGCCGGCTTGCCAACCAGTTGGCATACACTGTTGTAATATCCACTTCTGACCCTGAAACCGGACACATCCACACCGAAGGACCGAGACCAATCCCATTCCAAAAAGAAAAACAGAAAACAGACAACTTTTTCCCCCAGTGAGACACACCTGCAAAGCCTAGCAAGGTTCCCCATAAAATGGAGATCAGACTAAGACAAGAAGAAATACACACAGCGGGACACCACCTGCGCATGCCTTTCACTTTCAGGACTGGCACTTCTTTGTCTATATTTGTCTCTCTTTGATTGCTTGAGATGCCCACCACTCAAGGTGCGTCACTTATGTGTGTCCCTTACACACTCTGTCACATGTTTCTATGTGGCCTGAGAGCCACGAGCGTCCCCATCAGGACTGAGGGCAGCTGGTCGGCCTTGAGCTAAAACGCTGGCTGTGACCATTGGCAGGTGAGCGGCTTCACTCACTAAGTTCTCATATTCGCTACTGTCTTCGTCATCCTCATCATCCTCATCGTCTTCATCATCTTCCTGCCCTGCTGCTTGTCTATCTAACGAGTCAGAGCTCGATCCGTCACCATTGCCAAGGTACGGGGTGCTGGGAGTGGTAACAGGATTGGAGCTGGCGCTGAGGCCTAAGCCCAACCCGAGGCCAAGGCCCATCCCCACTGGGCCAGGGGTAGGGTGTCCTGGAGAGCCCACAGCTTGGGGCCGGGGCAGTAGAGCAGCACTGGTAGGTGGGGACGAAGAGGAGGGCAGAGAGTCATCATGGGTCAAGAGGTCAGCATAAGATGGTGGGTTAGGTGAGGTACTGGGCCGCTCCGGGGCAGAGGGTGTGTGGAAGGTTATCCTGGACAGAAGGGAAGCCTCAGAAGGTTCTGTGGTCTCCTCTGGAGTGGAATGGGAATCTGCAGTTTGGGCCTCACGGAGCCCTGTGGTATAAAGAAAATTTTTTTAACTGGTTATAAAAAAAATAGTCATTGTTGTAGTGTAAGGCATGTGTATGTGTATTTGTATGTATTTGCAAAGTGCTGGCACATAAATAGGAGGAAATCAAGTTGGCCTGGTTGACTGATCAAATATTTAAAAAAGGCCTGAGGGAGAGTGAGAAACTCTCAGAGCAACTGTCAGAAGAACTGAGATCTGAACAACTTTAATGACATAATAGAATCTAAAAGAGGTACGTACTCCTCTCCTCTTCTGCCGTCTTGCGTTTCCTGAGAGAAATTTCTTGTTTAAGTTTGTTTACATCCTCTTGAATTTTCTCCTTCACACGTTCACTTTGTTCTACCTCCCCACACACGGCCTAAAAACAAGACAAACAGGTGGAAAGGGAAAAACCAAAAAAAACTTCCTTAGCAAACAATTTCACTACACGTCTTAGGGAAAAATCAAACAGCTGTCTGTCATCCGGCTCACCTGCACTTTGTCTTGTAGTGCACTGTAGACTTGGAATATTGTTCGGATATCCTTCATCACACCATCTTTGTCAAAGAATTCAGCCCTAGAGACATATTTTCCAATTACATCATTAATATATAATAATAATAATAATAATAATAATAATAATAATAATAATAATAATAATAATAATAATAATAATAATATCACACAGTACAAGCTCTCCCTATCTGTTCATTAAGATCATACATTACAGAGGCACAGGTTTAAATTGTGGATGCCTTCTATATCAAAGCTAAGTCAAACAATATTTCACTGGCTGTCAAACATAAATATCAGCTGGATGACCTGAAGTGAAATAGTCATCCTATCAAAGGCTGGATAATCATGCCAGCAGTCTGCACCTGCAGTGTAGATGCTACTGACACAGTATTCAACCCATCTATGACAGAAACAGTTGATCTAAGTTTAGACACAAAGACACAGAAATACAAGCAGAAGCATGTGCAGCCTGTCACATACCAGCTTTCCACTGCAAATGTATGCTGATACTATTAACACACAGTGTCAAGTATAAACTAGGACTAGCACGAACACACACACACACGCGACGCACACACGCACACACTCGTGCGTTGGATGTCCTGGGTGCTGGGGTTGCACACCACCTGCCAGCAACGCACCCCTCTCAAACAGAAAAGTATCTGTGGAAGGGAATCAACTCCCACTGATTACTTGAGGCACCAGCATGGGGGGATGTGATGGAGTTACACATGTACACCCTCAAGGTGAAGCTGAAGTAAGCTGTCGGATGAAAACAGGTGGCCATTACAACTCCGCACATATCAGAGGAGACACGTGTCTGTCTAAACCCTCCCTGAACTAAAAAATTGGAGAAGCACAGTGACATGGGTTCAGAGCGGAGAAAAAAAAAAAAAAAGGTGGGAGTCCAAACCTTACCCATGCTCTTTGATGACCTTGGCGTAGTTGAGTGAGGTGTTGGGCACTGAGGAGACTTTGTATTCCTGCTGGCTTGTGTTGCCAAGGTTTGGGATTGTGAGGGTGATCCTCTGGTTGTACCTACTGAGTGGAGATGACCAGTTGGCATTGCTACTAGAATGCTACATACAACTATTTGCAACACAAATATGAACTTTTTTTGCTTTCACAGATATCTCTTATCAAGCATTTTTTTATCTAGTGAGACAGATTTTGGTGACTTATGAAGCTGAACTGACAATAAAGATAAATCTCTCCCCATAGTTACCACTTCAGCATTTTAAGAATTTGCAAAGCATTGATAATGTATTTTTAACACATATATTATATCCAGTAACAAATATATGCACTAACTTTTTTTTTTTTGAACATGATTTCAACATGTATAAAGAAGTAGGGATGCATCAATCAAACATTTTCTCTTCTGATACCTCAACTCTGGTTATCTTCTGGTACCAGTTCTTTCTTTTTCCCAAATTTTAAAACTGTGTACATCACTGCATGGAACATATTGGGACATATTGACAAAAATGCAGTTTTTTTTCTATGACATTGACAAATTAATTGTATTTAATTGTGGATTGGTCATGTAATGATAATAATAATAATAAAGTCATCATAGGCCCAGATAACAATCAGACTGTAGTATCTCTGGGCAAAAGGAAAAAACATGCACATGGTGGGAACTATCTCGATGTAAATTAAAAATCCAAGCAATCAAAATATTTATTGATCAGACGGTAGTATCACAAGATACAATGAGTGTGTCTGTGTGTTTGATTAATATTACCTGCGGTTCGGTCTGAAGAGCACATATTCCAGTGCGTGTGTGGAGCTGTTGGCGGTGGAGATGAAGCTGAAAAGAAGGAAGACGAGGTCGGGCACACCAAGCAGCTGAGTCAGCTGTTTGTGGATGATCTGTTCCCTGAACGACATCTGCTGCTGCGTGTTCCTCCGGAACCGGTACCAACCAATCACGTTCTACATGACCCAAGAAACAAATCTTTTAAAATGTGTTTAATCCAATTTAGTATCACTAATCAAACCACATTCAGGACAAACTAACAAAAAGTACATTGGCCATCACACACAATATAAAGTTTCTGGGAAAAACTTCACATCATTATGAAGCCTGTATGGCCACTTATGGAAATCCCTCATAAGACAAAGGTAACATATTAATTTCAATACAATAAAATAAAATTCATGTTTGATTTCTTCTTGGGATTCATTTTAGCCTTGGTTTAAAGAGCACAAGAGGGAATCACTAATATTTTATAGGATATAAGTCACAATTATATATAAAAAATATTTCACTCACTTTCCGCCTATCTTTAAGAATGCTGTTGAGATTCTCTTCACTGACTTTGCCTGCGTAGTCATAAAAGCTGATGACAGGAGGAAAAAAGAAAACAAGTAAGTTCACTGTGATTCATCATGTTCCTGCTGCTCCTTTGCTTCTGTTCCCCAATCTTGTAAAATGGGGCCATCTACTGTCCAATGTCTAATTAATTCAGCCAGTGCAACAATGGATGTAAGTTAACTGAGTTAAATTGTCAGTATATCACAGTGAACTAAAACACAGATAGTGTAAGCTACTGTGCACACTGGGACTTTTTATTGTATCATAAATAAATGCTCAGATCCCAATAACTCCAATAAAGTGCCAATACAGCCTACCTTACTTTGTTATGCATGTTACAACAAATTGACAACAATTATATTGTCAGGATTTCCTAAACTAAACAATACCACAATGACAAATTTTCCTCCCTAAAACAGTATCTTTTCTACATTAGTACACATGATGAAATTGTGGCAGAGAGCACTGTGTCACTGATGACAACTGAAGCCGTTTGAGAATTAAAAAGCTCATATCTTACCTAAACAACTGTGCACAAGGATCATGGTTGTGGATTTCTGGAACAAATAACAACAGCTGTTTCAGTTATATCATTATAAATGTAAATATTTAAAGTATAATATTTAAAGGCATAATCCAAATGTAAGTCAATGTGTAGCCCAAAAACCAAAATTCAAAACACAAGGCCGCAATTTGCTGCCATTTATATCAGTATTTAAAAAAAAACAAAAACACCTGTAATTTGTATGGCAAAAATATTACTGTTTTAGACCACTTTGTTTAAGCAACACAGTAACTTATAAAGCTTGTGTTACTGAATATGTTACATTGGCTTTTAGTTTTAGTCATCTTAATATACAAGACAAAACCACACACCAAGCAAACTCTTATTCCAACCACTTTGAATAGGGCTCATTAACATAAATCAGAACATTTCTGTGGCCGAGTGAACTGAAGCTGAGGGATAAGTGCTTAGCAAAAAGCTGCTCACTAGCATAATTTCTTAGAGTTCACATTCAGTTACATCAAAGAACACTTCTCTTAACAGGACTAAAGGGTCAGAGGAGAAATTTACAAAGCAGTAAAAGCAACACACAGCTGAAAAAAAACTTGTAATCCATTATCTATATTTTTCATTTTTGTCATATTTTGTTGATATTTTTTCATTTTTGTCATATTTTGGCAAGCTAAAATCTAATATTAATTCCTGTGGCTCTGCAGTAGTTATACTGACTGATCACCCATTTTAAATGGGAATGTCAACATGAGTAATTGTGTTTTGTTCTCCCCTCTCTTTAAGTCTGCTTGACTGATTCTGAAAGGTAAGCTTCAACAAGAAATGTTAATATTACATTTCTTCTTGGGTTAAGGTTGGGCAGTGCTTTGTGGAAGTCACCTGATGTCATCAGAGGGTATGCACTTATAAGAATGATAAATGCTCTCTAATAGATGCAACTGAATTAACAGGGGAGGGAGACAGATGTCAGTGTGTACATGCCTACACAGTCTTGGGAAGAGCACTCAACAAGCAAAATATGTGAGAACACCTGTGTGGGCGGACCATGAGTGTACAGGAGCTTTAACAGAACTTGTATTACGTGTTGTTGTAATAAGCCAAGTATTTTTGAAAATGGTGCAAAAGGACTAAATGGCAATAAGCTTTTCTTTTTTTTTTTTTACAGCACACATTTTGACTTGTCAAAGTAGAAGAACAGACAAGACAGGAATTAATCAATTGCTACTTCTTGCTTAAGATGCCAAAAAGTTTGTGTTTTGTCCATTTCAGGGCTTACCTACTACCTGGAGCAATTCTGCACTGCTGATCTGTGTGTCACTGATGCTGACAGTCTCTTCTTGCCTCACCTCTCCTAATAGGAAGCCCTCCTGTGCAAATACATTTTTAAAAGAACTGTAGTTATTTTATTATTTTTTTTTTTACAATTAGCTGATCAACAGAAAATCAATTCCATTTCTTTGATTCAGTTACTTGGTGCAAGCAAAAAGGCCAAACATATTCCAGTTACATCTTCTCAAATGTAAATTCTGTTTTACTCTTATTGACATAAATTGAATATTTGTGGTGTCACCTTGGGTTTTGGGAAACTGTCACAGACATTGTTCACCGTTTTTCAAGATTTTATAGACTAAACAATTTATAAGCAATTAAAAAATCCTTAGTCATCCATACTACTACTCCATAGTAGTTGTAACACGGGATAGTCTACAGACTAATGGCCAGTCAGATAGAATAATAATGTTTTGGATATGATTCTGTTCATACTAAGCAACAATATAAAAATCACTGAATCATAGTCAAAACATTCCTTCATGTAACACAAAGTAACAATTCAGCTTTTTGTTCTGGGATTAAACTCAGTCGTATACTTCAAATGACAAGGAAGAGCGGCTGGTAAACACAACGTCGCCTTGCTCCTTCGGCTAATGTCAGGAATGCAGGTGAACTTGTGGCCAGCAACAATCCACCTGCTCAGGTCGACTTGTAGTCTTGTCGGAAGGAAAACAGATGTAAACAGCGCAGACATTAGCTTAGTTTACTCTACCGCTTGCGTGAAACGTTTCTTTTTGTCACAAAGTATTTCTCTTCTATCGTACTTCTACATCGAGCAAGCCAAAGCTAAAGCAAAAATCATTTTACGCACGTCAGTCACTTTGTTAAACTGTATTGATTTAAATGCAACTCACCTTAGCTAGGGGGCTAAGAGGCAAATCTAGCCATGGCGAAACGAGAAAAACTAAAAGTTCCTAAACTGGAAATTTACTGTGTTAGCGTCGTATTTTTGATGAGATATTAAACTACTATCACATATCAGGTCGAGGTGAATGTAGACATAAGCAGCGCGACACACGGAAGTCACTTGACTTGGTAGCTTAGCTAACATGCTAAGCAGCTAACTATTGAGTATTTCCTGGAGTTCAAACTTTCCCAGCACCATTCCCATATTGATGTAGCAGATATTCCTATGCATGGCTCCTTGTGATTGGTGTGTTAACTTGATATTTAACGCCAGTGTAGCAGTTACAAATGAGATCATCTTAAACGACCAGACCTGTCTTTATATTGCTGCAGCTACACAGTCTGCTTAAACCCTACCCGCCGGTAAATAGACGGGACCAAAGCTAGCTAGCCAGCAACAGGATGATGACACTGGAAAACAACACAAACTAATGACGCTGGTGAACGATCAGGCGCATTGTCGGGCTACGCGCACTTTAGCAACCACTGCATAATAGTCTGTCAACACAATTCGGAATACTTACATGATCTGAGTTGCTGTTGGCGCTGTGATAACACACAGAACTAAAAGTATAACCTGAAATGGATGCCGCCATGATGGAAACATCCCTATCAATCCCAATGCCCCCCGCGGTTGCAGGCACGCTCCTCGAACGCAAGATCTTCTGGGAGGTGTAGGCGAATACTTGACCAGCATGGAGGACGCCACAGAAGGCACACATGGCTGTGGAAATACCTCAGAGCCGGAGGGAGACAGATGCTCAGAAAACGATTTTGGACCTTCAATACTCGGAACGAAAGACTAGTGAGTTTTGTGATCCGCTGCTAATGTTAACTTACGATGTTTGGTTATTCTCGTCAGGCTTCACAGCTACGAGAGACAACAACAAAGCTAATGGATATAACTTCAACCCTGTCAAAATATGTTGTAGGAAATGTTTTTAAGTCGCCACTTATTTTAGCATTTTATCGTCCTGGCAGTACTGCAACAAATGCACTATTTTAAAGAAGCTTAAACGCCCAACAAGTGACGTTAAGAGGAAGTTAATACTTGCCGTCAGGTAGATAAATGGAGTAGACCCGCCTCTACCTGTAGACCCTAAAAGGCTGTTTTCACTCCATTACTATTTGCCTATGTCTATTAAAGTCAGAGATTGTTAAAAGGATGTTGGGGTGATGTTTGCTGTAGTCCTGAACAACAGAGCAGCAGCCTTCATGGGAGCTTGCAAGAATAACACTGATTTTACAAGACATTAGCAGTTCATATAAACTTAACATCAGGCTACTTATTCAGTATGTGTTTATTTTTTGCACTACACTATGTCATGCTTCTAATATAGCAATGTGTCATCTGGGTCTAAGGTTTTTATATAACCAATTGTCAATGACTGTCCTTTTCTGCAGTTGGGAAGATGCATACCAAAAAGAACTTGAGACATTCAAAGACATTGGGGATGTTGGTGAGATATGGTAATTATATAGAATACTGACACACTAAGAAAATTATTGCTTGAATTAACTCACATTTCCACTGGTTGTTTTGTTTAGTGGTTTGTTTTTAGATTCTGACAATATCCTGTCACTAAAGTTTGTGTTTTCGTCTTCTTTTAAGGTTCGGCGAGGAAAGCATGAGTCGTGTGCTGCGATGGATGGACAAAGTTAAGATCCCAGAAAATGCTGCCATTCTGGACATTGGCACTGGAAATGGAGCATTTTTAGTTGAACTGGTGTGAACAGAGTAAAAATACATTTTGACACTTTATTTTAATGGGTTCTTAATTTGAATGTTCTGAAAGGGTCAGTTCACCACAATCACAACATATAGCAACATCTGTGGATTATCCAGGGTAACGAGGAAATTGTTAATGGAAACAATCATTGTTGTTGTATTTTTCTAAGCTTAGAAAAGTACAATCTAAATGCAAACTCAGCAATTTCAAAACCTGCATGACTAAATGCCACTAAGGGTTAAGTGGAAAATATCTTTTTGATTGAGGTGAACTGAGCCTTTATTAGATAGTTTGCAATTGGCAGCAAAGTCTACTGTGATGACCAAATTCACAAACTAATTAAAACTTTCTCAGACATTTCTTTAACAGTTGATAAACTTTCGATAAACGTTCTTGCTGTGTTTTTAATTCAAGGCTAAACACGGATACAGGAATCTGACGGCTATAGATTATTCTCCAGCGTCTGTAGAATTGGCCAGAAATGTTCTGCAGGCGGAGGACTTGACGGATATCACCGTAAAGGTGGGTTCAGCCATGTTTGTCGAACTATAGAATTACTGTACAGTTAACTTACACTAGTATAGGGGATACAAAGTCTCATGTTTATTGTGTCAAGAAATGACTGACAATTTGAAAAGTAAATGTTCTAATTGGGATTTGAAGATTTGTGGGTTTTGTAGAAATACTATAAGGCTGCCAGTGAAATGTCTTTTGTTATAGTACCCAAAAGCACAGTGAGGATGATGGCATTTACACTTTTAATTGATCACTGTTGTGCTGTATGAGTATTTGGGGAGCTAGGTGAAAAGTGCGAATCAACATTTTATTAAATTACACTCACTCCACTGAAGTGCTGTATAGGTATAGCATAATATTTTAGTTTATCTGGTGGATTCAATGCCATGCACAAATCACCCATTGATACAAAATGAATCCCATTAATTCCTAAATGCCAACGATACAATATAGCTTTCAGCATTGGAGGGTTAGAGGAAACTCTCCTGTGTTTACCATGTGGGAGAGTTGGATAGTAAGAAAGCCCTGAAAGTGATGGAAGCCTGCCCACCATTCAGATTAATCCACCCCAAACCCAAAATGACTTGGCAAGATTTAACATGTCTACTGATGTATATGTATGCAAGAAAAAACAGGTAGTAAATGCTGGCTGGTCTATAAGGGATGTGATGAGTGAGTGTTCCTCTCCTGTGTGCATACTACACCTGCATATATGTTATATGCATAAGACACCTATGACAGTGTGTGTTTTGCTTGGGCAGGAAGCCTGCCATTGAAGTCAATATTGACCTAAGCTGGGCAGGGGGAGCACTATGTGTGTCTGTGTGTGTAAGAGAGTGAGAGAGATGATATATTGGCATCTTTGTTGATTTTTTTTTTTTTCAATACTGCAGGATGCCAAAATAATAATTTGTGTGAACGTGCTTGTGTTTAAGTGCATATGTTTAAAAAAAAAAAAAAAAAAACATCCTCGTCAGGCCATACCTCAAAAGTCAGTTTCAAATCTATGCCAAGCCCAGTCTCTTCTCCATTAGTCACTGTCCACTTCCCATTCACCCTTTAGTATCTTCCCATTTTTTCTGTTTTTTAGGCTCACACTCAAATTGAACCCATGTCAGTCGCAACAATATAATGAACATTTTTCTGTCTCCGCTGTTGATCCTCTCTCATAAATCTCAAATTTTGTGACCCATGGATTGTGAGTATGTGGCTCTTGAGTTCACCCCAAAGATCTGGTGTTCTGCCCTCTGTCCAGATAAAGGGCTCCTTTCACTGGTGGTATGGTAGGTCAGCAACCCTCTCAGAATTATGTCAGCAGCTGGAATTTAGTTTTAAAGTGAGCCAATGAGGTATAACACATTTCATCTTGGTTGATGCTGAAAGGTTTCTTCTGCCGGTAACTATATAGTTAGAGAGTCAGACTAAACATGAGGCGCCACATTTTGTATTTGCTGCAGGGCTGATCAACAGACAGACGTTTCTTTAACTTCTCATTCTTTTCTTTATTTTAGGAGATGGATTTCTTAAACTGTCAAGGGGAGCTAAAGGACTTTGACGTCTGCATCGACAAAGGAACATTTGATGCAATAAGTCTAAACCCACACGACACAGAGGAGGGCAAAAAACTATATGTCCAAGCTTTAAAAGATGCTCTTAAGGACAAAGGATTCTTCGCTGTCACTTCCTGTAACTGGACAAAAGAGCAGCTGCTAGACAGATTCAGTGAAGGTGAAGGAAATTGCTGAAATTAGGTCTGATCATTTATTTTGATCAGTTCTGTTGAATATTGCTGTGGGAAAGAACTGCTTAAAGTTTGTCTGTCAGAGTGTGCTGTTCTCCTAACAGGCTTAAACAACCCCAAAGCACTTTTTTGAACATATTGAATGGTAGCTCTAATTAGACATTTAAAAATGTAAATGAAAATTATGTCAAGTCATTAATTTATTGTTTTGCTCCTAAACCTAACCTAAAGATATGGCATATTTGTTAAGTGCATGTTTGCAATTTTAGGTTAAAACTATTGGAAAAAATGTTGAAACGCATCGGTGTGATTTATAGTTGTGTTGCTCTGGCATGTAACGTCTTTATACATCTGGGTGTTTTGTTGTCTGACCCCCAGTCAAAACACAGACACAGTTCTGCAACCCTGACAGTTACCTGGCAGGTTGTTAAGCTGCAGGCAACAACAGTCTTGTAAAGTCAGAATTTCGGCAAGCTTCCATGAGCTGTCACTCGTCTCAGTGTAGTCACTCTGAAGAGCCTGCAGGGGGCCAAAGGGCCATGAGATCTCATCTGTCACACTGACAGCCTGTCTTTACTCGGCCCCAGAAAGCACCACAGATGGTGGATGAACAGTTCTTTGCTCACAGTTCTCCTTAATGCCCCGTAGCCATAGTCTACAAGGAAAGACTGTAGGAATCTGTGTGTAAGGCAGCATGTTGATGTTCTGCTAGTTTGCATAATGCACATGTCTTAACCTGTACTTTTTTCTCTGTGTTGCCTCACAGGATTTGAGTTTGTACAGGAGTTGCCTACACCCAGTTTCCAATTTGGAGGCAGGACGGGCAACAGTGTGACAGCACTCATCTTCAAGCGACTATGTTGATTCACATGTCCCTGGAGGATATTTGTCTTTTTTTTTTTTTCCCCCATCAATTCTGTAGTTTTTTTTTTTTTCTGTTTGTCACAGGAAATCATACTATCTGAGTATATTAAGATATTTTTTTAATACAAGATCTGATTATTTAGGATCCTTTTTTAAAAGACTTTGTATACAGAAGCAGACATACAGAGTGGGACAGTTCTCTTGAGATAAAACAAATCAGCTTTGTTTTGGTTTTGTCTCATTAACTTTACACTGACCCACAGTGCTAAAGACATCTGCTAAGTATATTTATGTGACATTATTCTGTAATGTTTGTGACTCATTTATGCAGATTAATAAGATTAATTGATTCATTCAATTTCACTTTTAAGGTCATTTCTATACAATAAAAATGTTGCTGTGTATCTCGTAGTATTCCAGAAATAGTACTCAAGTCATTTTCTATCAAAACTATTTTAGTGCATACACATGGATATATGTAACCTCCTGTTTTCTCTGTAGATTACGAAACAAAGACACAATCTGTTACTGACGATTACTAATCTCGCATAGGAGGTGTGTTAAAACTGCATGATGTAAACTAGTTTAAAAAGCTGAATAAGACAAACTGCCGATCCTGAGTTAACCCACAATTGGATTTTGCTTAACAAGAAATTCTTCCACATGAAACCTCTTAGTTCTAATTAACACGAATTCTCTGTTGCCCTTGATGTAATGTAGGTTCCCATGTATTGTGGCATGTTTCACAAATGAACTCTTCACCCTTGTGCACCTACTGACACTTATTTGACTGAGACATTGTTTTCCTGAGCACATTTGTGGTAATAAGCCAGACAATGATTCTGGCTTAGTTTGACTTGATCAATTATCACAGACCCAGTTAGTCAAACTTCATTGTCCCTGAGGAAAAATTATTTTTCACATTATTGTACATCACAGGAAAAAAGATACATTAAATAATTTGTACTGAACACATTTCCCCATTTCATAAATCATCTTAGAAACCCTCAAATGACTTTGCAAGGATCCTGTTAGGAGTCTGACCTACAGATTTGACAATCGCTGTTCTGTCTTACCAGGTAGTTAATTGCATCCATCTTTCATGTCATGTGAAAAATAGCCCCTAACCTAATTGGCTAAACTGGAAACCAGCAGAGCCTGGGGTCCCGAGGACCATGATTAAGAACTTCTGACAGAATGAATAAACAAAAGGCCATGGCATCTGTGAGTAGAGGAGCTTGTCTGCCATTTCCCATCTAAATGGCATTATTAATAACTCCCAAACTCTGGAACTTAATTGTGAGCTGGGCCAGTGGCCCAATGGGAGCCATCGATGTTGAGGCACACTGTTGAGTAAACACATGCAAGCTTTACAAGAATTACTGCCTGGAATTTTACAAGGCTCTGGATATCCTGCCTGGATGTGCGTATTATGCCCAATTTTACAACCTTCCCAGAGATTTTCCCATGGAGTGAAATCTCCACTGAGCTCCAGCTCAGTTACATATCCTCTCCTTTACATTTGTCAACTTTCACTCTCACTGTCTTTAAAACATCTTATGATGCAGCTTTTGAGTGTTTTTCATTGGGTCATGTTTTCATTATGTATTAGAGTTACCTTCTTGAATATACTGTGGCCCACTCATTTCCCATGCACAGGTGCTGTTGCTAAGAAACCAGACTACACCACAATCCTGTTTGCCTCAGTAGAGTCATGTGCCTTTTGGTCAGTTTTTCCATGAATTGTAATAGTGGATTCCTGCACTGTAACAGAAATGAAATTAAGAAAAAATGTTTTTACTTACATAGAACTTGCTTAACACTTGTTGTTTATAAGGAGGTTACAAATCATAAAGTAGCCTAATGATGGAGTCCTGCAGGTATTGATATGCAGAATTAGCAAAACTGCTGACATATCTATGTCTGTCTGAGATGTGCTACAGTTTACTGTCGACTCATTCAAGAAGTCAAACTGTTTCTCCTTTTAAAAAAGACTCATTTTAATCAAAAGTGAAGTTGGAACCATTTCTCACTGTCATCTTTGAAAGTAGGCTATTTTATTACTGTCCACACCATGAAGCAAAATAAAACATGAAACTGTGGATCTTGCTGGGTTGAACTCAGCTTTAGCTACAGAACATTTACTTCTGTCAGCACTTTCATGACTTTCGGGCTGGCAGGCTTTTGAAGCTGCACTTTTATTCCACTCATAATATTAACCTATATGGTTTTTTTTTTTATTTTAATAGGATTTTCGTGGATTGATTGAATTACTGCACCATGTAGCAGTGAAGTTTTCCATGGCACAAGAGCCAATGTGGAAGTGGGAAAGACTTCAACGCTTTCAAGGCATTTCATACCTTTTCAGTAATGACTACCATGTCTACATTACAGCATGATATACAAGTCCAATAAGAAGTTAATATTGATTATTATCGATTAGTTTTTTTTTCTATACTTGTCTGGAACATTGTTTTGAGTCCAGAAGGGAACGAGCAAGAGGCACTGTGTTGTGGAAACTTTTTGGTTTGTTGCGTAGTGTAAAGTAAACTTTTCTTTGTGGTAACGAGATGTCAACAGCTATTTGCATCATTAACATCAACGAAAATCATAGTAATAAAAAAGGAGCACATGAGTATTGTAAATGCCTTGGGGAGGATTGCAGTGGAACATACCAACTCTGAAGGGGTGTTAGTTGTAACTTAAACTTCGAGATGTGTGTAATGACAACGCTGGTCATTTGTATTGTTTTCAATTAATAATTACACCTGTTTGATTTAACTGTGCAGTAACCCCCTTGGGGAAAAAAGTCTGCTAGTCGGTCATTTTCCTCCCTGTCTTCCCCCTCCCACCACCCCACCCC
>NW_019525133.1:1679999-1740472 GCF_002814215.2 Seriola lalandi dorsalis | reverse complement strand
GTCTGCACGCGGATATTGTTACAATCAATGCTGAGGGCTGAAAGCAGCAGCGAGCTCTCAGCTGCTCGCAGTCCTGCTGAGTCCTGCGCTGGCCACGCCGAACTGGCGGCTGCAACTGCGAGAAACCTTTGTGATTTTTGTTTTTTGTTTTTTCTGCCTTCCCCTTTGTTGAAGATGACCTAAACTTCGACAGAGCCTCTGCTGGCCAGGTAGTAGGGTGTTTGTTCAGATACATGATCATTACAGCTGTGTTCAGGCATGCATCATCATGTTTCTTCTTCCACTCATGTGAAGTTTACTTTGTTTGCTCATGCTGGGGTTTTTTTTTCTCTGTGACTCAAACATAAGATGACAACCTTGTTAGGTTGCATTAATTGTAATAGCATTTTGTCAGTCAGTCTCTGCTACCTTTAAACCAGATTAGGCTCATAAAAAAGTGCAGCTTGTGGCGTGTTGCACTTTTTGTGGATGTTAAATTATTGACTCCAGTTTAGTTATTACAACGTTGCTGGACTAAATCAGCTGAGGTGAAGTTTTTGTCCCAGCATCTGAATATGACAATATGTTTGCTCGCTCAGCCTGACCAACCTGTTGCTGCATTTAAAGTTTCTGCATATGTGCTTTGGGGGGGGGGGGGTTGCACACAAGCTCTATGAGCCTGAAAACTCCCCTCCATCTATCACCCGCTGTAATAAAGCTAAGGCTGTTGTCAAACAGTACCTGTAGGTGGAGAGGCAGTGTGGTTGCACTGCAGCTCATGTTGACACACAGCTCCTCACCACAGTCTGTGAGAGGAGATGAGAGACGCTTTGAGTCATAAGGCCTGGTTGGATATCTCTCACCAATCTCCACCACACATTTAGGGTTTTGTTACCTCTTGAGACTAATCTGCAATACCTAATTCTGTGCTTTTTTTTTTTTTAATCCTGGAAGAGGTTGAAACTATGAGCCACTGGGTTCTTCCTCAATTTCGTTTCTGTTGTCTGAGCAAAGATATGAGGCTGCATCCTTAGAGTCCAATCAAAATATACACTGTTATGACTACACAGAAGAGAGTCATACTGAATACACGTACATTGATGTTATGACTCATTAATAAAACTGAGCTTACCAACTTTGATAAGAACTGATATGAAATGAATGAATCACATCCAGGCATTCAGAAGATTCCACCCACCCTAAAGCCTCAAAACTGTTGTATTGTCAAGTGAAAAAAGTTAATTCCCTTCTTATAATATCTATTTATGTTTGGAAGTACTGGTGCATATGTATCTTAATCACAGAGCAGGCTTCATACTCATCTTGCAACTACTATATTGTGTGCTTAGTTAAGAATGAAAGCCAAGACACTGAAAATGGAGCACTGTGGCTGTGAAGCACCAAACAGCTTATGTGTCAGTATTGTTTCCTTTCCTTTGTGGGTTAAGAAGCAACTGTTGGTGCTTATGTTTTGCCCTTTCCAATATTGCACGGCAGTTGGTTGATCTTTGTGGACACCATAAACACAGTACCATGAGGAACTGGTTTGGTACCAGGGTACCCTAATTGGAAATACCTGGAAATGTTTCTTGCTGCCGCCATAGCAGCGGTTGTCCTTGACTCGCGGGGACGGGTGGCTGGTTTGGTTAAACTAAACAAGAAATGTCAGTAGCTGTCTCAAGGATCCTGATGAGAAAACGCTCTCGCAAATGCAAAGTATAGCTGAAATCCAAGTTGGAAGGGAAGCAGAGAGCCAGGCAAGGATTTCACTACATGTCAGCTCTAGTGTCTAATTACAAAGGGGATGTTGATAAGGGCGCCTCACAAATACTGGCTCAGAGGAAACCTGTTCTATGCTACTTCCAATCTGCTTCTCCAGTTTTTGGAGGATCATGATGTCTGCACCTTGCTTTGATTTCCAAAATAAACCAACGCTGGAATGTCACAGCTCGGTGTGAACAAGCATTTATAGCTATCAAATTTTATCATGTGAGCCTGCAAATGTGTTTTGTGCTGTACCTGTTGATTACACAAGGACAGGGTTGAGACAGATACTGGTGCCAATACCTGACTTTCTGTAGCTGTGCAAAATGCATTTTGATATCTTACTTTGACAAAATTAGCAAAATTATTTAAATCTGGAAATATCTCATTACTGACTCAGTAAAAATATTCAGTTGGCCGTCTTGCTCTTTTATTCTGACGAGGTTTGATAGATAGATAGATAGATAGATAGATAGATAGATAGATAGATGAATAGATGAATAGATACTTTATTTAGCCATTTCATTTGGGCCCAGTAGCTGACTAAACAGGAAGAAGCAAGTAACAATCTCATCGCATTCACTGATAATCACTTTTTCTTTAGTGAGGCACAACTTGATGCACTGCACTTGTACTCGACAACAGCTCTGGCATTGTTAGTCTGCACACTTGTTTTGGACATGCTATGGACATAATTTATGGAGGCAATTAAGGCCGTTGGGGTTTTTAAATAGGATCGCTCTGCGCTCCAGTGTGTGCTTAAGACGCACACATTCGCAGTGCCTTTGTGTTGCAGGCAAAAGGCCCTATTAGAGCTCCATTCTGTCAGCGTGCAGCTGTGTGCCTGTGTGCTGAGCGAGCCACTGGTCCATCCAGTGTACAACTTTCACTCAGTGCACGCACTGACGCACATGCTGCCACTTTTCTGCCTCTGTCAGTTTTTCAGTTTTTTTGCATTCTGTATATTTCAGTCTCACTTTTTTTTCTCCTTGTTTTTCGCTGCTGTTTGTCTTTCTGTTCCTCTAATACTGTGGCTCTCTTTCTTTCCTTCGTTCTCTGGCCTGAGGCATTATGCAAAGCTATCAGAAAAGGATTGTTAGCCATGCCTGTCTGTGCCTTCATGCTACTCTCTATTCATTTCAGAAGCTTCCCTTTCTTCTCTGTGACCTGCAGTCATAACTGCTGCTGCCTCAAACGCACCAAAACTCCTACCACTTGGCTTCAGGGAGTTACAAATGACTACTTTGGTTATTTCACAGTATATTTTATTTCAATGCTGTTATTCACCATTTTGTATATTCCTTCCTCATTAACATGATAGATTTGTAAGTCTGGCGTCTCGACTCCCACAGAGCCAAAGACCTGCAGCTGAAAAGAAAAGAAAAGAGGCATTCTCACATACACCAGAGAAGCACTCCCCCAACCCCCCAAGACAGGCACCAGACTCTACTTAGAGATGAAAAGCATTCTGGGATGCAGTAGGAATGCTCCCATCAACACATCCCACTGTGATGTTGCTGTGTGGTGATAGTTAAGAATCATCTTAAGTTTTTTTTTTTTTTTTTTGTGGTGTGGTGTTGCTTTTTGACTCTCAAATGAGTGACTCTATACCCTCTGGGTTTTTTTTATCCGTGTCTCATAGATTTGTTATGCAGGGTTTGTTTGTATATCCTGTGTTAAGTGTGGCATGCACAATAGTCCGGATGAGCTAATGTTTTGTCTTATTGTTGCGTTGTGTCATTATGATACCTCCGTTATGAATGACAGTGGCATTCTTCCGTTTGCTCAGGATTGGCTTCTCCTCAAAATGTCAGTCGTCACGTAGCTCCCGTCTGAGTCATGTGGCTGTGGACCACCAGTTAACAGACAGTCCCCCAGTTGCATCCCTAGAAAAAAAGGGAAATGAAAGCCGGTGTTGGTGTTTGGCACAGACAGCCTAATTTGATGTATTTTTAGAACCGGTTTTCCATAGTCCTGACAAAACTTAACCACCCAGCTTCCCCTTCAAGATATACTGTAGGTCTTACAGTTACAATATTCCTCATACAAACCTGACACCTAAATCCCATGAAAGTTGGTCTTTGTGCAAGCCTAGGCTTGTGAACAGAGCCAGTGTGTCCTGATAATCCTGCCTGCACAAAGAAGGCCAGAGATCATAGCGAAATATGTCATAAGGCCTGGCTGTTTTTTTTTATTGTTTGATAAAATTAAATCATTCTCACAAGCATAACAGCTCAATAAATACAAAATGTACACAACAATGTTCTTCCTCTTCAGCTCTGCAGAATGGAGAACTCTAAATATTTTTCATTTTACACTATTTTTAGTTGCTTAAACAGTATAGTCTGTATTTGGTGTTTTAGTGAAAACACCCAATAAAATGGCACCCTTTCCCTTGACTTCCAAATCTTGAATCGCATCCTACTACACACTATGCCGAGCAGGCAGAGGGTCCATATGGTGAGCTGAGCCCCCTCGTGAATGAATGAGTGGACCGAAGGAATGCTGCTCATAGTTTTCTTTCTGACATTCTCCCACCCATACACACTCTCAACTCACCCACAATGCACCTCCACAACTTGAGCGTGGCATTATGTAACGGCAGCAATGTCTCAGTATTGGTTGATTGGTAGTGACAATCTGTATAACATCACTTGCTTACACAACGTAGGAGTGGTCCCTCTTATTGAGCTGAGCAATTGCAGGGGATTGCTAGGAGCACTGGAGGCTCCCATGTAATGTATCCCTGATGGATTAAGGCTCTGGTTTGTGTGTACAGAAGAAACAGGCACTCATGGATAATGGAAGAAACCACAGGCGGAAAGGCAAGGATTGATATGGGGGAGGGGGGGTGTAATTAGAGGGGTACCTGATGTATGGAGAGCCGTGGCATGCGAGGGTCACTCCAGGGGGCAAGAGGGCCCCATGCTTCCTTTACTCAAACTGAAACACCTGATGCTACGCCTGTCAAACTTCTTATAGTTTCAGCTAAGTAAGTCCTGGTTTGTGACACAGGGGACGTGTATAAATTTCAGGCTGCCTAAATAGAGAAGCTGTGTCATGTTTGCAGGTTGTTCAATATCCAGTTTCCTATAACGAACACACTCACTGATAAAGACATGATGAGCTGTTCAGATATTATTCTTTACTAGCAGGGTGACGTCTGCTTTTTTATATCAACAGTTGTCACTGTTATCCTCTGTTTTGTGTTTGGTTGCTATGGCTACCTATGAAATTCCTTGAAACAGTGTACACAACTGTTTAATGAAGTAAGTCAGAGAGTCACTGGACACCAGAAATATCTAAGAAAAATCTTACTGGATTGATTTTAGTTGAAAAAAATGCTTTAATACTTGCTGGTGTGACCAGATGATATTAAGTTACGTGTTGTACCTTACTTATCTGCTCTCTGGCTGTAAATGTAACTATAGCTGATATGCAAAGTTAGCCTTATCTTAAAGCTATCACACTGAGGTAAACATAGCGGTACTTACTTTATGATGGCGCTTACTTACAGTAAATAAGTAATATAAAATTAGGGTGTGATGTGGTGTTTGTTGCACTGGTGTATTGTGTCCTTCCTTTTTTTTTTTCAATGCAGGGGTCAGTGAGACTTTGTGTCAATTTGAGGATATCACAGGTTTTGCTCTCTGTGTGCATTTGGTAATAAAGTCCGTGCCTTACACACCCAATTCAGCAGCGGCCATGTGACCACAAGGGAAGCGGCACCCGTGTATACTGCAAAGGGAAGTGTGCTTTCATATGGGTGTTGTGCTAGTGTGTTTTCATGCCAACAAAGCAATGAGAACAACACCAGGACTGTTAGGTTGCCTAATGAGAAAAAGGCTCAAGAAGTTCTTTGAGTTATGATTTCTGCTTCTGTTGTCTTTGCAGAGCTGCTGCAGCTCCTATTCCAAAGCAACAAAAAAAAGAAGAAAAAAAGCGAATGATCTTTTTAAATTGCTCATTAAGTAGAGACTTTAAGTGCTGGCTGTGTTTATGTAGAGGTTGATGGTCACTGTCGTTAGAGAAACGTTCAGGGGAATCTACCAAAGGAGGCCAGAACCTGGCTACTGACAATGCATAAAGTTTGACTGAATGAGCACTTCATTGTTTATGCACTTCTGAAGATCTAGTAGTGTGTTTTTGGCCAGTGTTCCCCTGCCAGTGGGTACTAGGGTGATGGCCAGAGGATTCAGTGGTATGTCTTGACCTCCCTAGGACCATTTTTACGACCTCGGCCGCATTATATGAAAGAGGGGTGGCTGTGTGTTCACCCTGAATTAACAATCCACACCGCAGACTTTAACAAAAGAAAGGCTCTTACTTTTATTCACCAGCAACTAGAAAAAGCCTGAGTGTGCAAAACTTTTCTTTTGATGTTTTAATTTTGTTTCCCATGGCAATATCGACTAAACAGATGTTATCAACCAGCTTCTTGCACCATAAAATATATTATAACATACAGCCGATCTGATTAGAGGGGGAAAAAAAGTTGATTGCTAACATTTAACCATTTCAGAATAAGAATCTAATGTTTTTCACCTGTGTCACCCGTGCAGTATTTTGTTTGTTTGGTGCTCATCGCTTCATTGGTATGAAATTAGTTTCTTTCTCTCAGCTGCAGCCACCGATCAAAGTCTTGACACCAGACGCACTCTGCACAAGTATGCAGTTACCAGAGCCAATTGGTGATGGACACCAAACACCCCGTCACAGAACTTTAGGGGGGCCCCAAATAGGCTTCTATTCATCTGCCTGTACAAATCACAGCCTGGGCAAAGAGCCATATTATCTTAGCTGCCCTTTCTAGTGCCCTCCTGAGTCATTGGCTATTGTGAGCCAAGAGCTGCTGCCTGCACCCCAGCATACACAAATCTGACCAGAATTAACATTAGATTTGAGTCCACTATGGAGGTCAAATTTAGCTACATGGACCTTGAATGTTTTATAGGCCCAAACAATAACATGGTCTCCTTCAGTTTAGTTCAACATTGCAAAGCTGTACATCACTCCTTCCAGTCTGGAAAGGTTTAGTATACCTGCTTGGGACAGGCATTACTGAACGTAGGGTGACTATGATTACACTCCTTGCTGGGCTGTCATTGATCTGCACTGCTGATTTTCAAACTGGAAAGTCATGGCAGCTGGCAGCTGTCCTAAAAATGTCAAATTCTTTGTTACTGAACTAATCTGAAGGCAGAAGTAGCACATCAAGTTGCAGGGGCATGGATCATTTGATATCTAAAATGCCTTGTTTGAATTATTGTGTACAACATTGAGAGGCAGTAAATCAAATTGTCTTTGAGGCCACTCCCTTTTGTTTGCTGATTGGTCCGGATTCAAGGTACCAGTATGGAATGATTTTCAGCGAAGGATGTAAAACAGAGCTTGTGAGGTTTAGGCTGGTTTCATGAGACTATATTTAACAGCCCACATAATGGAAATGGTTAGAGTCTGACCCATCAAACCTGTAGGTGGTGTCTGGCAAATTGATTTCTGTCTGGATTTTCTTTTAGGAGGACAGCAAGTCAAACGATACAGCTTTTTCATGAGCAGTGAAAATCTTATCTGATCAGTGGAGGCTCCACAGTTCTCTCTCCATTAAGCTCTGGTTTCCCCATCAGGAGGAGTCGCTTCATTAAGTAAGCATGGATCCAGGGTTGAATTCACACTCGGTCTGCCCTCTCCCATGACCCCACTTGCCAGTCACTATGCGCGCACACAAGCGCAGGTTAGCATGAACAGACACAAATACACACAAATTCGCTCTCACTGTGGAGGTGCCGTTTCAGCCCTGCCGGAACACGTCACACTTCCTAACAGCATCAGTCAAACAGCGCACTGTAACAACCTTCACGCATAACCGTCATGCTCCTCAACACGCACTCTAACACACACATACCCTGTTACATTGCCGCGCCCATTACTCACTGTCAGCCCTAATCAGTAAAGTAATCTGCAAAACTGATCAAGAAGAACATTCCCTTCTCCTTTGACTCCCACCACCAATACCAGGCCCTCTCGCCTGCGGAGGCCCAGTTGTGCTCCAATGACTCTCCAGGATAAATGGAGATAATGGGAGTCATATGCTAGCAGTTGGTTTGGGGCAGGCCTACATGAAACATTTATAGTCCTCATGTAGTCATGGGGCTTGAGAAGAGGGAAGGGATAGAGATGACATAGTAAAATAACAAGATATGACTAAGCTGGTGTAAAATTGCTTTATCAAATGCCTGTGTGAATAACCCCCCCTAATGTTTTCTTTTATGGTATGTTCCTTCTTATTGTGCCCAAGTTAGTGTCATTTACTACCCAGTGCGCACTTGCATCCTTCTCTCCAAAGCATGTTATATAAATGCAACGACCCTTTCTTAACATGAAACCACATGCTAAACGGGCAGGCTAACATAGTAGGCCTGGAAGATCCATTAGCCTCATGCGTTGCTCCACAGCATAGAGTTGTCATTAGCCAACAGTTGATTGGGGGATCTGAACCATGTTGGTACTCTCTAATTCAATGTGTCAGTGTGTTCAGTGGTTGGCTAATGAAGGAGAAAGGCTCAAGCCCAAGGACACTGCAGTTATTCCTACTTTTGCCCCCCCCCTTGCACTAAGGGTAAAGAAAGTGTAACTGAACCTGCCCATCATTTACCCAGATCTTTCCCATGCATTATATAGCATCAAAAAGGCTGAGCAGTGCAGACATGACAAGGCATGTTTGTCCATCTGCCTTGCATATAAGTCCCTCCAAGCATTTTAAGAGTTGGTGTTTACTGCAGCAGCTACTGTCTGTGCTTTACCATCTGTGGGTTCAGGCAGTCGATGAGGCAACCGCAGCTCCATATATGATCCTTTTCTATTCATGTTTCTTAGCCACAAAAGTACTCAAATGATGTGAGTGATGTCATTTCCCAGATTAGCTAGACTTTGCTTACTGTTTCAGCATGTTTAGTTTCCAATTTGTTCTGTGGACTAAGCTGACATGCAAAATGTTCCATTATTTATTTACAGGGATAAGGAAACAGTTTTTCTGTATCGCAGCATGTTTTATTCACAAAGGTAGTGTCTTTATAGGCATGTATGTGAGTGGTGAAGTTACCATGAATGTCAGCAAGTAAAAAGAAAATGAATGGAAAAACATAAATCAGCACTCCTTTTTCTCAACTACTGTCGATCCGCTGTGAAATTATGCTGTTTATCAGGTTTTTGCTGGTAAAAATTGATTCCTGGGGTTGGACCTCAGTTGTGAAGTGTTGCTTTAAGCCAGGGGTCAGCAATTAGATTCAAACATGAACTAGTTTTGAAAATGCAGTCCTATATGTTTTTTATTATGTATTTATTATTTATTTTTGTATATGTGAATATGTTCTGTATTGCACCACAAGACTAGAGATGTAACTGGTATGTCACCACACACAATAGACCATGACCTGGTTCATGTATGGTTAAATGAAAGTACTGCTGTGTGCCATCACTATGCCATTTCGGTTTGACTGATTTCGGTTTGTGTTTGTGAGAAACATACGTTTTTTCAGCAAATAAGTTCATTCACGGAGTACTTGTTTCATTTAAAGATCCCCTCCAGACATGTTTTAAGACATATAAAACGTCTGCTTGAAATTATTATGTGTGTCGGGTATGTTTTCAGTTTGATCAATTTGAGCAGTTTCCTTGTTCAAAATTCTCCTTCTCTTTCATTGAAAATTTGAATCTATGAATATGCAAATAACACTAATTTCAAAAGTTAAACTCCCAGACACAAGATGTCTCTTACTTCAAAGAAAAGTCAGCACTAAGTGACTGTGCACTTGTTTCCACATCATACTTGTGTAAGTTACACACTGAATCATGACTGGCCTCCAAACTACTTGTAATATTACAAATATCCTGCTTGTATGTGCACACCTTAAACTCAGGTTTAAGGTGGCCACAGAGCAGCAACTTTCCCCTCTGAGCAAATGAATGGGAAGACTCTGTGGAAACATCATTATGAACCGTGAAAGCAAAGTAACAATAAGCAAAACACATTTTTGAGTAGAGGGGGACTTTAAACGAGGTGGGTATTATTTATATTTGTTATTTATCTGGTCTGATCAAACTGTCTGGCACAGGACAAGGCACAATAACCACATTTGCATAAATCTCTTCATGTGTTGTATTTATAGGGATTTGGATTAGCTTTGCACCAGATTGTTAGCTGGAAATATAAATAATTGATAACATCTGACATTTAATGTTCTGTTGTGATGACATAACATGGTTCTAAACCTTAGAAACTTTGAGTCAGTATTTATATTTTTCTTTCTCCTTATCTCTTTCCATTAGACACCCTCCTACCTCCACCACCACCATCTTCAGCACTTGAGGGCTGCTTTGCAGATGGGAGGTCACGAACGGGTTGCCTGTTTTGCTCAAATGCACACAAATCTGCTCTCCACCTTCATCTAAGATGGCTGCCCGTGGCCTTCTTCTGCACCCAAACAGATTGGAGCAGAGCTGCGTGTTACCATGGTGATCATTTTATCGAAAACACTGGAAAAGAAGAAGGGTGTCAATGATGTAAGGTCCAAGCACACCGAGAGACGGCTGGTAAGAGAAACTTAACCTTTTGTGTCAAACCAAACCGGTTGTTAGTTATTGTTGTGAAGGATCTGCTCAGTGTTTCACATGCTAGGTGGCCGTATGCAAAATAAATAGGCCAGTGATTATACTAGATCAGTTCACCACACATGCCACTGGTAGTCACATACAGTCACTTGAACACTGCAAGTCTGCACACCAAACCACAATCTGCTAGCTTAGTGAGTAATTTCATATTTAGGTGTCTTTAGCTGTCATTGATGTCACAGTGAAAGGAGAACTGAGCTTTTTCACTTGTATCGGTTGCCTTACCCACAGCCAGGTGAGCAAATCTATATGAATTTCATCTTTATGCGTTCAGTAGCAAGAGAGCCAAGGTGTGGTTAGCCTAGCTTAGCCAACAATTGAAAGCAGGGGGAAAAGCTAGCTTAACAGACCCCAGTCAAAAGTAAAAAAAAAAAAATAGGCTCAACTACAACAACAAAAACTCAAAGCCAGTTTTCTTTACAGTTTGTATGTTATGTATTTAACATTTTTAAAGAGAAAATGAAACAATGGTTTAAGAGGGAGTTAGCATGGGCATAGTATTTCAATAACTGCTTTGCCCACTGCGCTAGACTTTTGCGACGCTTACGCACAGGTTTGTAGGTATTTTTTGGGGTATGTTTTTTTCCTATTTTTTTCCACAGAAAAGTCAGCCAGAATTTTTTCTTCTGATTCAATAACTGTTTTTAGATTAGGCTAAACATGCCCCAGACCTGCAGATGGTTGACAAATAGATGAGGAGCAACAAACGCAGATGCTTTCATGAAGGCAGGGGTCACTTAATGGTTTGAGTATGAAAATAATGTAAATTATACTATATGGTATCTCCACCCAAATGAGCATATATGGGACATTTTGGACTGAGAGCTCTCTACCGTCTTCATCAAAACAGCATACGAGCAACTAAAACACTTGTGTTTCCAAATATGTCAGTGTTCTGTTAACAATTAATTTCACCCCTTGCCCAACATGTTGCAACAAGCAACTTCTAATTGACCTGAGAAGCAACATGTTTAGTGTTGCATTTTTGGGAGGTTCCTCCTTAGAACTATTTCCTTTTTCACTGACAGTACACTCTGGTTTCAGTTCAAGTAGAATTAAAATAAGGAGGATTTACATTTAATTTTTAACATCACTCCACTAAGTTAGCACAACAGAAGAGCTGTGTAAAATTTGTAATCTGATCAAAGCTTTCACTTTTCCAGCTGTTTCCTCGTTGCCTCTATAAAATCTTACATTTTGTATCTTTTGTCTCTGCAAAATCTAAACACTCGGCCTTCAGCCTCTCAAGTTGGGGTGAATCAGAAAAGTTCTTTAACACAGCTGTATCCTCCTAACATCTTTTTTTTTTTTTTTTTTTTTTTTTTGACCTTGAGAGCCTCATTAGGTCTCGACATCTCTTCTACACTATTGTACATCTCGGCAGGAAGTATGAAGTATAAATGATTTTGCACAGCTTTTGTGTTTTACCTGGGTTAATATTACCTTTTCACTCAAGTTAAAGGCCTGAGGTTTGACTGTACTAATTGTTGCTTTTAATTGTCCCCCGCAACATAATAACCTTTTATTTGGATTGTATTTGTTGTGATGATAATCTTGAGGTGAGTCAGAGCAACATATTGTCACATTTTCCTTTTGTCCTTTGTGCAGACAGTTACCACCCTTTTGTAATTAGTAACCTGTGAGAAAACGTAGGTGTCTGATGTGAACACAGGCGTGTGAAAACAGCTCTTTTATACTCCCTAGATTACCTTTGTTCTGTACTCCCTAAATAACCTTTGTTCTATATAAAAACTCTAACATAAAACCGGTTTGGTGTGACGTAAGGAAAATATCTATGACTCTTTAGCTACTAAATGCTCCTCTGTGTTTGCTGTGTGCTGTTTTGTGCTGAGCAGGTAGCATACAGATGGTTTATCAGAGCATTATTGGTGAAAACATCATCCTGTTTCTGCAAATGAGGCTGATGAGAGCAATGAGCGTGAACCGTAAACAGTAAAGTTGCAGGCTGTAAAACTAAGCTGAGGGGAACTGCAGAGTCAAGTGTTAATTTTTTGTGTAATTCTCATGACCACAAGTGACACCTTTCACATAACATAAAGATACTGATTAGTGTTGCTTTAAGTAAGCATTTCAAAGATGTATCTGGTTGAGGTGAAGTTATTTTAACTATCTTATACAACTGGGCTGCGTAGATGGATTTGCAGCATTGTGTTGTATAGGTTTTAAAAATCTCAATCTGCAAAGTAAATCGTAAAAAGTGTAATATTTCCCTTTTAAAATGTAGTTGAGTTGGTTTTTATGTTAAGGATAAGTGAAAGTGCAAGTAGCTTTGAACTGCACTTAAGTAAATGTATCTCCCTGACTGTCTGCCCTTCTGTTTGCCCGTCGTCCACAGCGCGAGCTCCACACCATGAGCAGAGGGACCACCCTCTTCTCCTGTGGAACTGTGGGTGAGTTATCTCCATTCATGTAATTTCTGTTTGTCTGTCTGTCTGTCTTTGCTTCTTCTTTTCTTGCAATGAAACCTCTCATCTGTCTGTGCTTTGCATTCGCTCAAGATCTGGACATTGAGCTGGCTCTTTTTTGTTGTAACATAATTTCACAAATGTAATAGGATAATGGATCGCCCCTCTGATCCCTTGATGAATTGAACCATGAAGGTCTTCGCCCCCCCGACTATAACCGTCTCATTGTTTATACCCTCTGTCACACTCCGTCTCTCACTTCTCCCTTTCTCCGTCTGTCACTCATCCCCCTCTCATGATCAGGGTGCACCTGCCTCCACACAACGTTGCACACCACTCTCATGGGAGTGAACTGTAATTGAATATGTTGTTGCCTATGTCAACAATTTCCCTTTGGCTTGGTTAGTGTCACAGTAATTACCCCCTGTGTTAAAAGACATGCTACTGTAAATTCAAGCCCCCCGCTATCGCTCACTGTCCTCTTTTCCTTTGGGGTGGAGATGTGGTGACGTCACAGGGAGGAGCGTGGCTTACTCTTTCCACTCTTAATGTTGACGTTGAGATTGCCTAGCATGTCTTGTTAGTTCACCCAGCACTTTGTCTCTTGTTTTCAAAGGGTGGCCTTTTGAAGTTCATCCCTTTCTCCCTTTGTCAAGTTGTTTTCCTAACATTCCTGTCAGGTCGTCACTGTAGCCCCCGTACATTGTTTGTCCGCCCAAAACAATGATTTCCGTCTGTGAGAGAGCATGCCAGAATTGGAGACAAGCATCCCAACAAGGATGGGATTTGGATCAGCAAGGGGCCCTTTTTGCCAAAAGCGTCAAGCCACTATGGCACTTTACTGTAGGTGTATTATCTCCCACAAGTGTGTGATAGACTCTTTTGTGCGGATGGTGAGACAGCTGGCAAGTCATACTGCTTTCTGGAGCATAATCGTGCTAACCACTTGACTAATGGGAGTGTTTTTCCAACTGTTTAACTGGCTGATTCGTAATATGCATTTCATGTTTCTGGAATCAGCAGTCTTGCAGGTCCACGTTTTAAATAGTCAGGAATGTGGCTACTTGTCCTTTGGATACCTGATAAACAGCGTCCATAACCTTTGGTGGACTGACATGTCTGTAAAATGTACCGAATATCTTAATGAGCACTACAAAATTCTTCATGAAAAAACAACCAGCTTCTTTAGACTCACAAAACACTGATGTCTTAAAATTCACTGAGAATTAAATGTCAGTTTTTAAAAATGCCACTATGCTTGAGGTAAAAGACTCGCTTTCTTTTCATCTTGCTGTCAATTCAGCTCTTGTTTTCCGGCTTTCAGCTCAGTTACAAATGAGCAGCACTGGTTTGAACTCTGCAGCTGCAGTGTTATTTCCTCAAGGCTTAATCCTGTCATTCCTCTTAAAACAAATGACTGATGACAAATTATATATTTTTCTAAATGCACCAAAGCCCATGATTTTCTCTGCCCTTAAGTATGTGTTCACTTTCTTCTTGGTTAAATACCTCCCAAGTGCAGTTAGCAGACAATAATCTCCCTTATTTTCCAAACAGCTTCTCCTCACAGCGACCATCCCCTCTTGCCTTAAGCTTATTTCCTGCTTGTTTGTGCCTTTGTGTCAGTTAGGAACTTTGTAGCTGCTGTGATCATGCAAGTGAGATAATGAGATATAGAAAGGGCTGCTAGCGAGGTCAATGAGAGTGAGAATGTATGTTTTGAATATTGCAGAGGCAGATAGGTGGCTGGACCTGGGACGGAGCTGTGCCATCCAGCAGAGAGCTCCCTGCCAGTCTGGTGCCACCCTGGAGAGCCTGTGGGATGTGATGCCTGAGCCGGGGAGCGGGCACTGGGCCAAGGAGCCAGGCAGCGCCACGGCAATCACCAGTCTGATAAGAGATCTCAGCCTCAGCAACAGCAGCATGACCAGCCCTGACTCCCAGAGCACATCCACCACTGCACACTACACCACTACAGCCACCAGCCAAGCTCCCACGGCACCCCCGAGCAAACGCCAGTGTCGCTCCCTGTCGTTCTCTGATGAATTCAGTGGGTTCCGCTCATCTTGGAGGCCACAGGGCTCCCGAGTGTGGACAACAGTGGAGAAACGAAGGTGCCACAGTGGGGGAAGTGTTCGAGGAGGAGGGGGTTTCTCTGGTGGTCATTTTCCCATCATGCAGCGTAGCTCCAGCTTCAGTTTGCCCTCGCGTTCCAGCGTCCCTTCAGACGGAGCCCTGGATCTACCGTTCTTCAACCAGCGACTGCCTCTCCACCCTCAGTTCACTGCCTCTCCAGTCTCCCCTACCTCTCCTTCCTCGCATCATCACCACTCCCGCCATCACCACTTCCTCAGGCCTCTCTCCCTATCCCACGAGCAGATCAGCCTGCCAGAGCTTCAGAGGGAAGAAGCGTCGGAGGCCAGCTCTCCAGACTCCACCCCAGAACTAGGAAGGCGAGCTGGCCAGAGAGCCGGGGGCACGGGATGTCTGTCTCGGAGCAGGTCCCAGCCCTGCGTGCTAAATGACAAAAAGATTGGTATGAAGCGCAGGAGACCAGAGGATGCCCAGGAGCAGCGGCCCTCCCTGGACCTGGCAAAGATGACTCAGGTTAGCTGGAACGCATATTGACACGCACAGACAAGCACACATACTCACATTCATGTGAATGCGTTTCATTAAATTTCACTAATTTCACAGAGTTTAGGATCACTTACGTTCTCTGATTCAACATAAATCAGCATCAGCTTATTGCTAATTTTTTGCTTTACTGCTGCCAAATGGACTCTATTGCATTTAGTTAAATCCTGGATCAAATGCATTTACCACACAGACAAATACCTTTTTGTTCTTAGACCAAGTGGAAGTTCAAGAGATCCTCAATCGTAACTGGGCCTTTCTCTCTCTGGGTCTGATCAGGGACTGGATTAAATCAAGCAGAATTAAGTTTTCTGGGTTGTTGGTCCAAGGCTTCAGGGCTAAGTGATCTCAGGCCTCCTTCCTTCCAGCTCAGGGAGTGGCGCTTACTAAAGACGCATTCCTCATGTTCGGTCACGCTGCCTAGCGCCACACTCTAGCAAACCTGGCTCGGGTTTGTCATCTCATTTACTCCGCTGGGTAAATAGCCCTTCCGAAGGTTGGACCTCCCTCACCATTCATTTGATTCCTCTCTGCAACTCCTACGCCATATTTTTTTTATCTTTCATTCACTGCACTGCTTCATCCCTTTTCTTTTGCCTTCTGTCTACTGCCAGGCAGTTAGAGCAACCAAATGTGATTAATAGTGGGGGGATATTTGGATGCACAGTACTCTGGATTGCTTTCCCCCACGACAAGAGTTTGTTTGTTCTTATGTGAGGTCAGAGGAAGCGGTGGAACAGCCAGAGAGTATAAATGACCCCCGCACAAACCCAAACCAAGAATAGAACCATAGAAGTATCTTAATGGCATGCACTGTTTTGAAGCTTGGCAGTGCTCTAATGTTTTTACGGAGACCAAAAAAATCTTGATTTGATTCTTGTATCACTTCCTGATTCATAAGTCATTTCAATGCTCTTGAAATTCTGAATAGAATCTAAAGCACCGACAGCAGCCACTGATACCAAAGCCAACCTGTCCTGTATACCCCTGCTTTCCTGCACTCATATCATTCATATGATATGCTAAAGTGCCTCCTGTCCAGGAAATATCGTCCTTTTCCTTTTCTTTTATTAGAAAGTACCATCAATTTATCCCTCCACCCTCCCTTCCTTTTCCCATAGATTTGTGTTCCCAGCCTTTCACCCTCAGGACCTAGCCAGGGTTGGATCAACAGGGCTTTGGTAATGGAGCCTAGCGAGCATGTTTCCTCTAGTCATGCCAGCTGCTAAAAGGGGAAAAATGAAGCACGATGATCACACACGTACGCACAGATTCACCGACACACACGAGTTGTCAGGTTTTTGTTTTTTTTTGTTGTTACTTCTGGTTGCAGCAATTCTCAGATGCAGGAGCACATGTCAGCAGAAGATTGTGAAAGTAGTATCTGTTCTCAGTGACTAACTGGCAGAGCCATTGTTTCTCACCTCAGTTTTTTTCAGTTCAGTTTTTTTTGTTTTGATTTTTGGATGGACTTGCATGATTGCATTAATTCTTTTGCATGCCTTGAGTGAGGAACATATGCAATAACACAGCTCATAGGGTATCATTTTGAAACCCTTTTGCCTCTATCTTTTTCCTACACAACTCAGACTTAACTTGATGTTGGTCTCTTTAAAATGCAGCTTCTAATGTGCCCAGGGTTGTACTATGCCACATTAAATTAAATAACCTGGAACTCCTAAACTACAGGCACCCAGATTCACATAGTTGTCATGGGAAACGAGGTGGTTTTTCTCAGTGAGAGCCAAACAGAAAAGGAAAACTTATAGCTGGCAAACAGTCTGGAAAAGGAAGTGATAACAGGGAAATGAAGGGCTGGTTACAACTTGTGTCAGCTCCAGTGAGGACTGAACATGATAGTTACCATCAGGGTTGGGCAGAGATACAATTGACTTATTTATTTTCACAACCTCGAATGGGAACTGTGATTTGCACAAAAGATTTGTACCTGCAGTTATAAATGACAGAATCACATATTTCTGGCTTTTGATTATTTTACTCGAGCCGTTTCAGGGCACACTTGATGTGTGAGCTGACCTATGTCTGAATTAAGTGACCCACACTTTACCAAGAAGTGGGTCCCATCACAACACTCCCACTTGGCCCTGCCTTACAGTGTAAATTAAGAGTTATTACTTCTTCTCACACCTATACACATACATGCTTCCTCCATTTTATAGGCGTGTGAATGACAAATACAGTCTAGGGAAAAGCAAAGGTAATTGGTTCCTGTGCATCAGGGCAAACTTTGTAATTTTCCAGTGACATTTGCAGGAGTACAGACATTTGTTTTCTGAATTTTCCGGACAATAAATGCAAAAAAAAAAAGTCTGCTGGAGGTTCAGGGGGTGCAGGATTGGATTTTGAGGGTCAACACATAACAAGTCCCCAGTGTGTGTTGTCAGTGGAACATGGTGTAATTTGGCCTCCAGATTCCTCGACCAGGTCAATGAAAGGAGGGTGTGAATTCTGGGGATGCGTGTCATGCTAATCGGCTATAACTCGACTTCCGTGGGGATTTACGTGCGGTCACCCCCAAAATTCCTCAAATATACTCCCTGTCAGCCATGTGTATCAGTTCACTGCTCTGTTTGCTGCTTTGTTTTTTTTTTTTTTATCCCTGGCTGCCCTTCCACCTTGGCCCTTCATTGTTTTTTCCTCTGCATAGCGAGCTGTCAGACTGAGAATGTTATCGTTTGATATCTAGGTCACTTGCTGATTGATTGTTGACGCAGCTCACACTGCTTTTGAGGAAACGGCCTGCCTGGCCAGTTTCGCTTGGATGTATGTTGTCTTCATAGCCTCAGTTGCCAACTTCACTTGGATCATTGTGCATTTTGAAGACAAAATTACAGGCTATCATTGGCTCAGCTGTGTTATAGCAGTAGAGGTGGTAACAGGGGTCGTGTTGAAAGTGCGAGTGTGTGCGGTTGCCTGTGCGTTCAGGGGGAAAATGGCAGGGCAGAGAAAGGGGCTATTATTTCTGCAGGGAAGCTGGCAGACAAACTCCTCACTCCTCTCTATTAATATCTTCTCACTGGCCCACGTTCGAGGCGTTCTGCTCCTCCCCTCCTCTTTCCATCTCAAACCATTCTTGGGATGGTAGACATGGTGATCATAGCTGAGTGTCAAGCCCCACAGGCTTGAGGGAATACCTAGGTGGGCGTCTTGAGGTGCGGTGTTTGCAATGTGCAGCGACATATTACCTCTGCTTGTTCAACCTTTGCTCAAACCTAACATCCTGCATTTATATCTTTTTTTTAATCTCACGCCAAGGCATTCGCACATATCTGCCACGCATTCTCTCTGTGGTACAGTGAATACCAGACAAATGCAATGACTAAAGCAAAGGTGTTCACACAGAGACACCGACAGAGATAACTGATGTGCCGTTCTGCAACTATGTAGTCTGGCTGTCAGGAATGAGTTAAGCATTCCTGTCTTTGCTTGCACCTCTGCCCTCTCTTTTGTTTTACAGTTGTTTGCTGTTGGAGGTCTGTTTGTATGTCTTCCTCAGTGCAGTGTATTGCTGGATATTGATTATCTGACCTCATTTCAGCACAGAGATATATACTCATATTTTGAATGTGTACATTGAATGTATTGTAAAGTACTCGCATGATTCTTTTTGCTGTTGTTTTTTCAGTGTCATAGTAAATGTTATAAACTCGGGAAATTTGAGTGGTGGAGGTGCAGAAATACACAAAGCAAGCATAAAAACAAATATAAATACAGCTATACAATATACAGTCGCCCCCTTCCTTCCTCTAACACATGCACTCACTCACACACCTGTAAATACTTCATATTCAGTAGACTACATGATCACTGAGACACCAACTCTGCATTGGAATTGTAAGCAACTAATAGTCAGATATATTGCACCATAGAAGTGTTGCACAAGTATTACTATTGCACATGGCCCTGGCCAGAGAATCATCAAATCTTTTTGTTTTGTACTGTCTCTCTTTCCTTTATCAGTCTGATCAAAAACCTTCCTCTGCCCGATAGCTTAGCTGGAACCTGTTGTGTAGAAGGTGAGCAGGGTCACCAAGGCTGTGCTTAGCCTTACTCAGAATGAGGTCTTTCCACAAACTGAGCAGCCGACATTTCACACCCAATCATGATCATGCGCTGCAACTTATCTTGGTCTTGGTTGCGCATGTTACTAAATACACAAGTCAGGCCTTGTAAAAAAAAAAAAAAACGATTAAAATGGTTTCATTTTCATAAGAAGAAGATTTGCTGTTGCATCTTTTTGACCTTCACAGAAGCACGTTCATTGAAATTCAGCTAGTCATCAGTTTTATTAGAATTTTTTATCTTAATTTTATACAAATAAGCATGTGTGTGTGTGTGTGTATGTATGTGTGTGTATATATATATATATATATATATATATACATACATATATACACACACATTGTGCCTGTAGGTGCACAGCAGGACCTTTGCCATTGTACTCAGCAGGTTGTTGTTTATTGTTTTCCCTAATTATCAGGAGGATATTTGCTTAACCTCTTGGCTTGTGCTTGTGCTTCTCCCAGAGCAGCTGCCTTTTGGTCCCAAGTTAATGTATTTACAGTGGAAGTTCTTGTTGTGTTGATCGTGGTTGGGATAATTGATAATGTCTAAAAGAATATCATTAATCAGATATAAAAGAGTGTTTTATTGCCTGACTTTCAACAATTTAAACAAATGTTAGGCTTACTGTTAAAGAGTAATCCACTGTCTCTGATGAATGGATTAATTTAATTACATAATACCCCATTAATTTTTTTGGGAGGTTTTTTGCCTTTATTCCGATAGGGACAGTGAGAGAGTGACAGGAAAGTTGGGGAGAGAGAGGGGATGACACGCAGCAAAGGGCAGTAATGACTGAGCCTAAGTGGTACGTGCTCTACCCATTGAGCCACGGGAGCGCCCCAGAAATAGCTTTTTAATATATTAACACTCTTTATTTGCCTCTCTTTGTTTCATTAAGACACCACCTTTCTCACTCAGGTTTCAAACTATGTATACGCGATATCCCGGAAATGATGCACACACGTACTGGATGGAATGTGTAGGACAAAAGCCTCATAATTTCAAAGATGAGATTCAATCATGCGTTTAGTATCACAGTGTCAGACGATATTGTTTACCATCTTCTTTATTAAAACAATGTGACATTGTGAATCCTCCCAGTCCTGTTTGTTCGGCTGTGTTGTACACAGATTCAGGAGTGTTTCTGCTGTGTTATCTGCTGCCAGTGTTTGACATGTGTCATTTCAAACACAGCTCTGGGACCTGTGCTATTAAAGCACCACATGACCTACAACTGAAAACTTTTAAAGGAGCACTCCACCAAGTTTATGTGTGAAGCTCAGTTTACTTGTCATGAGGCGTAATACTCTGTCTCTGAAAACAATTATATAATGTTCTCTGTGGCTTTGGAGCAGCTTTTCTAAATTGAAAAAATAACCCTGATTATGCCTGGAATGGTTTAATTAAAGACTAGCTGCATTCTGGGAAATGAAGTATCCAGGGTTTTTTGACTTTAATGCTTGATGCTAGTGACTAAAAGTTATGATATCTGTTTGTCTTTTCTAAATGTTTATTGTGCATCCCCCAATTTTGTGAAAACGCAACACTAAATCACTGGAGTACCGCTTTTTAAGTGTTAATTTTTTAGTCTGAAAATGATTAGATCAAGAAAACCCAACGCCTGGCTCTGGCAGTGGGTTATATTAGACATGACAGCATGAGGTTAGAGCTGACGTGTATGCCTGTTCATGGTGAATATAGTTTATGTGTGTGTATGTATGGACGTATTCCATCTGGGTAGGGGTACATAGTAGAAATCCTACCCTACTCCCCAACACCACACCCACCCAAATCCCAGTCAGCTTGAGTAGATTTTATAGAAAGCATATTGTGGAGAAACTGCCTCTGCCCCCTCCTTTCTCTCTTCCTTTCGTCTCCTCCTCTGCTGTGATAATTAGTAGTGGGGTAATACCGGGGATTGAACAGAGAAAGCCAGGACTCAGAAATCCCCTTTTCCACTCCAGTGGGGTAACTACAGCAAGGCCTCCCACTCCTCACATGATCACCTCAAGCACTTGCAGATGAAGTATCCTGTGTTTGAGCAGCTAACTTTAAAAAAAATCAATCCAGCAAAAGTGGACAAACCTTTAACTCAGACAGCCAAAAATTCTGCGTTATAGTTTTCATTTGGACCTTGCTAAATCAAGGCAGGAAAAAAAAAAAGTGGGCCTACTAAAGTGAGACTTAAGAAAGGGAGACTCCCACCTCATTGTAACAGGAAAAGCAATGTCCTAACACATGCTAGGGAACATTAGAGGTGTCCGTCATGTAAGCCAAGGCTCTATAGAGAGAACCTCATCTCTATTCACCTCCATGCCTCCAACATCTGCTGCTGGGGCACTCCAGAGATCATTAACCCTTTCACTGCGCTGCACGGCTGCTTGTCTTTGTTACAGAGAGGAATTCAGAATGGAAAGAGAGCATGAAAGCAAAACCGGAGACAACTACTTAGTGGATTAAATCTCTTTAAGGTCAGATGCTGAGAGCAAAAACCCAACCACATGTGGCTGTACGTATATTGTCCCTAAGAGCACAGAACTACAAAACATAACAACTGTGAATAAGACTGGCTTAGACAAGAAATGTCCTCCACTATACAGGGTTGGGTTTCCAGTCACAGTGGCCTACGGCACAGTTTGAAACAAGATACTCTGTGGTTTGCAACTCATCTCAGTGTTTTGTGTTTTTTTTTTTTTTTTTTTCTCATACGACCCAGAAGGTTTTATTTTCTGTGTGTGTTCTTCGATGACTGGTGTGCTTGTGTGTTTACATGCTCATATGCCATCGATGACAGGGTAGGCCAGCTTTTGGCTCCCCGACCTGAAACCCAATCTCAAACTGACATTCTGGAAAACCCTGAGCTCGAACCCCCAAATCCTTCTACTTTCATAGCCAGAATGTGAACACGTGGTGAGCTGCAAACCAACATTTATCTTGTTTTCGTTTTCTCTTTGTCTCTTCCATTCAGAAACTTCAGACTTTTCAGAGCTTGAGCTGCCCTGGATTCACAGCCACTGACAGCTGCCAATCAAGTCTACCACTGCCCTCCCCCGAGACCTCCAGCCAACCAGATTCAGACTTCACTGCTGTGTCCGAGCTCGGACTGGAGTCACGGCAGGAAGTTGCGGGAGATGAGGAGGAAGAGGATTCATCCTATGGAGAGCTCGATAGTGATTCGGCATGTAGCGTGGACTCGCGGCCCGGGTCTCCCATCGGCATCATGGGTGGTAAACGCACCCTCTGGAAGGGTGATTGTGGGACACAGAGGGACATTTTTCAGCTGGGGGGAGAGCTTGATCTTGACCAGATTGAACGAAACTGAACATTTTAAAAGACTGTGTCTGGACTGTTGTAGAAGGTAATTGGACGTTGATGATGTACCAAAAGATGGCTACTAAGAAGTATGTGAAGAAGAGAAGGGAGGAGTTGTTTTGAAAGTGAGAAATGAAAGAAAGACAAAGAAAGTGATAAAGATGATGAAAGATTAAGTATGTTGTTAACAGCTGGCTTCTTAATGACACATTTGCCTTGAACATTCTTACTGTTTGAATCAAAAAGCAGTGACCTTAGTTGTTTTTTTGTTTTGTTTTTTTTTGGGGGGGGGGGGTATTCAGCTTAACTCAGGAGTGGGAAAGTGAGGGTTAGTCTTAAGAAAACTTCCCAGCCCCCACTGTCTTCTCAACCTGATGACCTTTCCAAAGTCGGTTACTTTAGGTTTGTAGTACTGTAGCAGTAGCTGGGCTCTCCTGTATTTAGCTCGAGTTTGTTTTCCAGAGAAAGTGGGGGCGTCAAGGATGGGGTGAAAAAGGGAGGGGTAAACACGATGAAGAAATATCTTCTCACAGCCTTACCCTTGACTTTCCTCATCCTCTTCATCTTTTGTGCACACATGAAAATCAAATTTTTTTTTTTTTTTTTTTTTTTTTTTTTTTGCTGAATGTAGGCTCAATAAGCTTTATGAGGAGTTCAGAAATTGACAGTGCCTTCTTTTGGATGCTTGCTCTCCCAGTTCTCTTCAAGAAACTGGCCTCAATCGAAGCCACCATTTCTGACCTTTTTTGTAGTTTCTTCATATGCAAATTGTATATTTGAATTAAACACTGAATCTCAAGTTTTCAGTTCTAATATCAATGTATATTTTTCTAAGTAACTGTTTTTTATGAGCTGTTTGTGAAGGAGCAAGAATACAAGGTCTTTCTTCTAACAGAATGGACATGAATAAATTTACAACCTGCACTCATATGTCTAGTTTAATATCGACTTATTAATGATTGCTTTCTGTTTGTTGCAAGATTGCTGTGTGGAAGACAGATTTCTCTTTGACAGATCAAAAGTCTGAATAAGCTGCAAAGTTTCCAGATACTCTTTAGAAGTTGCACTCGCTCCCCCACACTCACTTCCTGCAACACATTTCAGAACCATTGCATCAAAGTTCACTCATTCAAACTTTGTTGTTTTGAATGTGCACAGATGCATTTTTGATGTCTTTTGGCTATGGAGCAAATTAATCAGCTCATTTCTTTTCACAGTTTTTCACAGCTATTTACAGCTGACTTGATGAATACAGTAAGTTAGGTAAACATCTGTGTTATGCCCTTATGTTACTCACCAGTCCCGAAGAAAATGGCAGGAAGTCTAGACATGAAATATCACTGGCCAGTAACCCAGCAGTGACCAGAGGAGGTGATGTCAGGAGAAAATGTCCCGGGACCTGCGAGGCAGACAGACACGTCGGCCATGCAAGTTTGTTCCTCCCTGGGATTTCCTATCATGTCTCTCTTATGTCTGTCCAAGTTACTGAAACAAACTCAAAGCACCTGCCACCTATTTTATACTTAGCAAAGGGGTCTCGCTCTTTTTAAACTGAATTAAAGACTTGTGTCCTCATTATTATTAGAAACTGGGGAGGCTGATTGCTGATATAAAGTGATAGGACAGATTGTTTTTCCAACACAGAGAGGAAAGCCCTGTCTGCATAACAGTGTTTACGTCCAAAACAGGATGTTCCAGCCTGTTGCAGCTTTTCCTTCGATCATAGCCTTGAGGGAAGGTGAACTCCGACATCTCAACCCTGAAGTGTTGGCTTACACAAACACACACCCAAGCGTGTACAACACACATTCATTCAAAGGCTCTGAAATAGATACAGAATGTGATATGCTCATATAGGCAGGAAAACTTGTCACCTGACCTGGAAAGCTGGAGTAGCAATTACTTTTCCTTCTTTTTCACTCCCAGTGGGTGAGAGTATGTCTCTCTGTCTATAGATGTTGCAAAAAAAGAGATGAGATGAGGAAAAGAAGGCAGAGGGCTCACATTGAGAGGATTGGAAAACAAAAACAGGCACAAGCTGGTGAAAGGCTCAGACATCTGTTCACACCTCACTTCTTTAACTTGACACAAAAGGCTGGAAACACAAAATCCCATTGCTATCAACAGTAGTGTGACTGCTCACTGCTCCCAAAGGTCAGTAACACACACACACACACACACACACACACACACGTTTCCTCTCTGGCAGGAAGTGGCAGGCGGAGTGAGGGGGTGGGGAGAGTGGGTTAATATCTGAGGTAAAAGCACTATAAATAGGGAGCATTGTAGCTGCGCTGGCAAATGTAGACATTGGAGAGAGGGAGAGAGGAAAGGCCACATTACACAAATTTACAGTGCCCTGGACTGCTTGGCCTCGATTACATGTGAGAAAACATTGGCTGTGTTTTCAAAGAAAGCTGCGTTTTACAGTGTCAGCAAAATCACTTCAACTGTCCTTTGAGAACTTCGGAGGAGGTCAGAATAATGACATCATTTTCTTGCTGCCTTTTAAGGCACAGGAATCTAGTGTTTACATCCAGCTGAGTGTGGATCATGCTTGCATCTTGGCTTTTGAAGAATGTTTCTTTATGCTCTTCGGAAATACTAATATGTTTGAGGCCTCCTCTCCTCTGGGTGAACTTGTGTGTGCTCTTTTTGTTGTTCAGGGAAAAGGTACATAGTGCAGATGGGTAGTCAAAAATAGAACAACAGGGGAGACAGGATATTGTAATTGTACGTGCGCCTAATAAGAGCAGGAAAAGAGAGCAAATAAATAAGAAACAAAAAACAGAACAAAAATCAAAATAGACCAACCCGAGCACACAAAATGAAGATATTACAGTTAAGTCATAATGACTATAATACACTTCTTATGAGTAAGAATCATCAAGGATTGAAACTAAGTATTCATAGGCTACTACAGATACTATGTTTCAACACTAGCAATAGCAAATAAAATGGATCTCACATTTGATGACACGATCTACATGAACACTATGCTATGATTAATATTTTTTACACAGCTTTCCGTCATAAGTAAAAAATAAAACTCTGAAAATGGGCTGGAAGCACATCTACATGCTATTTCGTCATTGAGGAGACCAAGCCTCGTTCCCCACCCAATACCGCTGTTACAGCAGTGCCATCAAGACGGATGACGCAGAAAACATCAGAGTGACTCAGCTAGATGTTTGACCCTCAGTCAGACTCAGATGAGTCTGCTGTTCTCCAAAATCGTCTGCGAGCAATGCTAATGCAAACTCTCGCTCTCTGTACTGACAAGGTTTCGAGTTTATTTCGCCCGCCCACCATCCCCACAAGTTCCTAAGGTTTGTGACGTATGAAACCCTGGCTGTCTGAATCCGCTTTTTTTTAACTTCATTGATACACTGTAGTTGCAAGGTGCAAATACTCAGTCATGGCGTTGGCTGCCAATCTATGATATGTCTTGTATTATCTAAAAAACATCACATGGACATGTTAACAAGGCTAAAAACTTGACAAATCATTTGGTGGTAATCCATGTGTTCTTCAGTAGCCTTTTAATGATTCTCACCTCATAAATCATAACACATGACTTTCTACTGTATGATAGTATATTATGGCGCTTTTCAAGATTAAAAGTATTGGTATTGGGGTCTGTATGGTTATCGATAATAGTGATTCTGGCCCTGATATTATTTGTTATTGGATTGAAATCAAATTTTGTGGTACTGCCTATGCCTATCAGGGAGTCTGTATAAGTTTTATACATGATCTGAGAATTACATGAAGTTGAACAAAGTATTATATGATGTTGTTGTTAAGTAGACATCACTCCTTTCCTCAGGAGTCATGAGTCGAAAACGCTGAGAACTGCTCCTCCGGTTTACTGAAGGTACATGTTGTACTTTAGGTTGGTCCAATTAATCTTCCTGTCCAGGACAGCTGCGTTTATCTGGGGCTACATATGTGCTGGTAAGTGCACACGTGTGTTAGCAGACACCTATCATAGTTAGACAGGTGGCCGGCAGTGTCACATGTCACTGATTGACTAGTTCTCCACTCAAAGGTGGCAGAGAGCAACCCAACACTTTGTCACCACGGTTCCCATGAATGCTGTCTCCTCCCCTCTACCTCTGCATCTCAGTGTGATTTGAATCTTCATAATACGCTGTAATGAATGGTTTTGTTAAATGCAGGCTACCCAAGAGTACCTGGAAATCCCTGGAGTAGAAGCCTGGCCCTTTTTTAAAGATGGTTCTGACAGTACATAAGCAAATCACAGACGTTTATGCTACTATACTCCTCTCTGCATGCTCGTTATTCTTGAAGGAATTAGACATTAAATACTATAATGAGTTGAAATCTCATGAGGAGTTTTCAATTCAATCATTGAATTCATGCTCACAAAAACAATCAAAAAACTAGAAGAGAACTAGAGAGTGCAGACCTGTGCCAAGGCCAAAGTCAGAGAACATACATTAGACTTGAGAGAAAAAATTCAAATTAATAGTAAATGATCTGGATTTGCCCCTGGCCCATTCCCTATCCCTCCAACAAGTTCGGTGCAAATCAGTTCGGTACTTTTTGTGTAATAATGCTGACAATCAAACAATCAAAGAAAACAAACACGGGTGAAAACATAACCCCCTTGGCGGACGTAACAATAAACAATAAAATTCATAAAGAGTGAATACGGGTAATTATTAGTCATCTGATTTGTCTCTTCTAGCAGTCAATCATTTGAAACAACAGACCTTCATGATTTTTAACTAAGCTGCCTAAATATTTGCTTGAGCGGGTATTTTTTTGGGATATCTACATCAACATCATTAATTACCGCTCTAAGAGCAGTCATTTCCTCACAGGTGTCAGTTAGAGGAAGAGAGAGTGAGATGGTGATGGGCAGCTGACAGGCGTCACCTGAACAGTACATGTTGTTGACTTGACCGAGATAAACCCTGGAAAACCCAGACTTCATGTTGTGACACAGCTCGTAAATTTCGTTCAGTTTATGGGGAGCAGATGGTAACATTGTTTGGTGTTGATGTGCTTTGGCGTATTCACAGCGACTCATTCAAATCAAGTGTTTCTCAAAGGACTGATGCTGCCAGCCCCATTAAGAGCTCTCGTATTACAAGAAAAAGGAGTGCCATAGGGCCGCAGACTATTTGACAACACATATGCTGCCAAGCATTTATTCCATTTTGGAAATGTGTTGCCATGCCACCCAAACATTTCCCATTCTGTGTATGCTGCAATGGAGGTTGTGTATTACAGACTATGAGAGAGAGGAAAGTGGGAGATGGGCAGTTTTACTCAGTGGAAGGACACGTGCTGAGAGAGAGGAAACACATGCTCCCTTTTTTTCTGTGAACCCTTTTTCTTTTGTGAGCAAAAGGGTAGTACGCACAGGAGACTGACTGTTGGTCTGCTACATATACAGTGATGACTGAGTGCCAAACAATGGAGGACTGAAATAGACATGTTATTGCAGCGGCTGGTCCACATCCATCCATCACACCAGTCACATCTGGGTCGACTAGTGCTGCCTGCCCAGACTGGCTGCTTCTCATGAATCAAGACAAAACATCAGCCGTCTACTGGAAATTCAACTCAGGTAATATCGGGAGAAAACCAACCAACTCAGATTAAACTTTCAATAAAATTGCAATACACATGGTACACTGAGCTAAATCCCTGGATCAAGGGCGGAGTTAACAGATCCATATCACTATTCTGTGTAGTCCTGATTTATTATCTGTCTTCTGGTCCTCAGAGGCTGCTGCCCTGTCCGTTTAAATCACACATGTTTGTTTTACAGCTCCAGCTTGTGAGTGACCAAAGCAGATAGGGTTGAGTCAGGACGCTTGAGCTGTAATCAAACTGAAATCAACGATTTCAACTTCAACTTCAGAAGCAAGAACAAAGCAAGCACAGCAATAGCCGGCCAGTTTACCTTTGACCTTGGGTGTAAAGGTAAGGAGGTCATTTCAGGAGTCTTGCCTGGTCATGGCTAATAGAGGCTGAATTGGTGTGACAACCACCTGGGGTGATAATGGATATGAAATGACTGGTTTGGCAATATCATTTAGGTTAATTGGAATTGTTCACATGTATTTGTAAGATAATACTTACATTTATTATAATAAGTTAAAGCTGTGGTTGCTGGTGTGTAAATAAAAACACAAGAGGTTTAGTGATCTATGCCAATAAATGAATAAAAGGAAAGAAAATGTCCAACGTCTGTGTTTGTCATGAATGAACTCCAGGCAGGGCAGACACCTGGCTATTATCACATTTTAAGTCTTCACTCCTGGATAATAACACACAGCAACTCAAACATTTCACCTTTGACCTCTACAACCTGCACCTGCTCTTTGAACTGAAAAAGTTGAGGTGAATGACAAAAACTAAATAAATCCCAAATGGCATGGGCTGGTGAAGATCTGCTGGTGCACTGCTTTTACACTTGCACATGTGCAGTCAAAAGTTGTATATTTTCTGTATACATGGGTTTGCCTGATGCGTTAACCTTACAGTCGCCACGTGTCTCAGAAGCCCAGTATGAACTTGTACTTGGAGTCTCTGCTCTTATTCTCAGATACCATTTCAAAATCAATCTTTGGCAGAGAGACTTCAAACAGAACAGATGACTTCTCCTGTTGCCATCTCTCACTCAGAATGTATTTGAAAAACTGTATTAGGCAACTGTGGCTGTAGCCGTCCAGGCAACATGATTTCCAGGAGACACAGAAAGAGTTGTGGTTCCTAGGAGCAGTTAGTGTTTCTAAGAAATATTCAAAGAAATATGTGGATTATTTCTGTACGACGACCTTCAACAACAAGTACAGCTGAATCACTTTCAACCATGCCATTTTCCAGCTACCTATGTAAGAAGATGATGTCCTCATCTATCCTTTATCATGCCTGCAAAGCTCTGATTGGTCAATTATTTCTCTAGCCTGGAACACAGGCATCAATGGGCACAATACCAGACCTATTTGAATTGACGAACAAACCGGAGATCTAGAACCAGGACAGGAGCCTCATAGTCCTTGTCTCAACTTACGTCACTGTCATGGTAGTCTGCTGCATTTCCCAAATCTCTACAGTGTAAAGCAAAATGTTGCAACATGACACATCAACATTTGAATGATTTGTGTAGGTGGTGGTGTTTTTTTTAGGTGGGGTAGCTCATAGACATCTGCTAGTTTCTCAAAATGGCTCAAAAAACATGAACTAAAAAACTAATTTTAATAAAATATATATTGATAGAGTTGTATGCATGTATACTAATAAATAAAAAAGAAAACATACAAAGTCAGCATCAGCTCTTTAAACTGCAGTTCAACAGTCTGATGCATACAAAAGTCTGCCTCAAAGAGCTTCAGTGTAGGCTACATGACATGAAATGAACTAATGGACAGCAGCCCTGATGATGATGTGTGTTGTGTAGATTGCACAATCAGAGAGAGAATAATAAGTCTGATGTACATCAGATCTACTCTACCACCCTCCAGCTGGGTCTTGTGGGTGCCCACAGGAAAGGCGCCTGCCACAGTCACACGTCTGTAAACATGGGCAGACGAGTAGACAGCCGTCGCCGATGTTATCGCCACAGACATTAGCTGCTGGGCAGACAACAAATGGACACGTAAATGCTCAGTAGTTTCAAATTAGGTCCCTGGATAAACTGGTTAGTAATTTACTGGCTGATCAACAAACAGCTAGAAGACACTTGACTGTGTGGGCAGTTTATGCAACTGTAGAAACAGCTGCATATGTTTGAATAAAGGCTCTTTAAGTCATTACTTTGTACTTTAAATCATAGTTATTGCATAGAAGAACCCTCCTTTGGATTATCTTTCAGGAAGTCCACAAATAGTCCCCATATCTTTTAAAAGTTTAAAAGTTTTAAAGAAACGTTGTGAGTTCAGCATCACACTTCATTCCTTTACTCACCGGTGGAAATCTACGGCAATATTAACTCTTGTTTTGCTTCCATTTCTGTCACTTCTTTTCTTCTACTGAAGTTAGTATTCTAACTAGTTAGCCCCGGCCTGGTTGGCCTGTCTGCTCACTTTCCGATACTGAGTCACCCTAACCCTAACCGCTGAAGGTGTAGCCCTGCTCAGAGGGCCTATTATAACCTCTTGTATTTTAAACTATGGCTGAAGCTTTGGTAAGACTTGAAAGTAACCAGCCCTTGATGCTAATGTTGGCTATGTAGCAATAGCAAAACTTACAAATAGCTAATTTAATGCAAATGTTGATATTTTTCCAAATCAAGCTTGAAACTCCTTTTCAGAGATTTTATTGGATTTTTCCAGCATTAAGCTGCTGTTTATTTGGTGTGCAGATATAAAAAATACAAAAATGCACCATCTTTTTCTTATTCACAACTTAAGTTACATACTTTTGAAAATGTATTGTACTGTACCAAGTAAATGTAACTTCAAACTCCACAAAGGAAGATCATTAACAACAAGAGGAACACATAGCAGATGTTTAAGATGAAGATGAACTGCTAGCCACAGACTAATTATGGACTGTATGATAATCATGTAAATTAGCTGAAGAGGAATTTCTTGGTTCTGCATTTTGAACAGGCAGGAGGAAACGCGTTTTCAAACAGGTGATCTGACTCACAACCTGGTGATCAGACTCTCCCTGCATCCTACAGTGTATTTATTCTTTGATTTGATCCACCTTTTTCCTTTTCCTGTAAAACAATTATAACAGCTCCCGTATTTTACTTAGCAAAGTGCTAAGTGGCTGTAGCTGCGTGAAAAATGGATCCAGTTTGAGAAATGTTTCCACTTTGTTTCCCAAAATCTGAAGGGAGGAGGAACAAACAGGATCTTGGAATGCCATCAAATCCTGTGGGAGAAGATATTCTTGATGCGGCTGCTTTCAGTGTTTCAGGTTCCCACCAAGTACTGACAGATTACTAATCTGTGTGAGCCAGTGTTGCTGCTTTGGTGTGGGTCTCTGTCAAGGATAGGCACAGATAGTCCTGTTTGATCTAGCTGGGAAGGGAGAAAATTAGAGTGCTTAGAAAATCCCTACCTTTTTTTTTTTGTAGTGAAATAGTGCATTGTGTGTTGCACTCATTTTTTACTTTTCCCAGCCAAGCAAAGCCTTCAAGGTTAAAGTGAACAAGGTTTCTTTTTCTATCTTCTTTAGAGAGAGGGAAAGGTTACACCTGTAACTGACAGACAGAGAGATAGGGAGGCGCACTGTATGTATACATTCATCTGTCTGTAGCATCTCTTTTTTTGTGGAGGGCTTTAACTTTCTTTCTAAAAACTTGACCGCTGTGCCTGTGTTCTCATGTTTTCACTTCTCCTCACATCCTCGGGTCTCAGTGTTGCACACAGAAAAACAAGCTAAGTTGGCCATTGTATAACGGCTCTGCAGGGTGATCAAGAGCAAACGCTGGGTGTCTCTATAAAGTACATTGTACCAGCACAGAGATATGAGTAAATGAGACAGACAGAGAGGACAATAGAGCTCTGTGGGTAAGCAAAGACACGGCTGGTGTCTGTTATTTCTGCCTCCCTGTAGGTTTGCATGTCTGTGACAAAAGAGAAAGGCCTCTTCCCATGTTTGCACAGTGTGTGCGCCCTGCTCCTGTACTGTTTGTGTACAGTCTGTGCACGCCTTTCAGCGATCAAACAGTGCGGTTGGTGTGTAGGAGTCAGTCAGTGTTTGAGTATGGTACTGAGTGAGTCAGTTGATGCACTTCATGCCTGTCTGAGATTTGGATGTTTCCCCTTTTCTGGCTCTTTTTTTTTTTTTTTTTTTTTTTTTTTAAATCACTCCTCCCTTCCTCCGACATACACTCATAATCAGTGAGATGAAGGGATGGGAGGAGTGCTAGAGGAAGGAGCAGAGATGGGGGGTCTCTTCTTTTTTTTTTTTCTTCTTTCTCTCTGTACTCCATCACTGAGTTGTCTGAGCCCTCTCTTCGGAGCACGTGGTAGTTATCTCCCAGGGTTAGGAAGCAAAGTCCATTCTGAGGGGAGGAAGTCAAACTGTCACTGATGCTCAAATTTATCAGCTTCCTTTTAAGATTTACGGCCATATCGCGGACTACTCCTCTGCATGAGAATCCACAGGTCACAGTGGAGAGTGAGGCGCGTGCACGCACACACACCGGGACATACGTGCACACATGCGTGACATGCTTGCATACCACAGGCACTCCATCACAATGGTGCACACTCTGAGCATACTTCTGTCTCTGAGAAAAGGGGAAACAGAGACAGGAGAGGATGTGTTGTGAAATTGAGGGGAGAGTTGAATCAAGGATTGAACCAAGAATGCCGCAATATGACACAAATGGCCAAAATTTAAACAACTTCTCCTCTGCAAATTTACAGTGTTACAAGCTTGACCACGGTATTTTTCACCAAGCATGAGTGTGAGAAAACCACTCAGGCCACAGAACATTTTTCAACCTTTGTCCTTCATCACAGGCTAGATGGATTGTCAGCTGGAGTAAATCTGGGTAAATGCAGCACAATGTAGTTTACAAAGGCCTTGTAAGGAGTTTGGCTTTGGAAAGCCCCACAGCATGCTATTCATTTTCCCTCCCCTGCGCTCGCCAGCCCACTCCACCCGGCTATTATGGCGGGGTTGCTCTCCAGGGACCCCCAACACAGACGCTAGTTTGGAAACCCCAAGCATGCCCGACCGCCTGCATTTCAGCGAGGAAAAAAAAAGGGGAGGGGGGAAGGACGAAGAAAAGGAGAGAGCAGCCTTGTTCCTGGCTGCATCTTCCTGAGTCTGTGATTTCCCTCCACTGTGAATGTAAACAAACAACGACATGAAAGAGGAAAGCAGCGGCAGTACGGAGGAAAACATAAGAGGCGGCGAAGGAGTAGAGAAGAAACAGTCAGCAGGCAAAACATATCTTGGCATGAGGCGTGAGATACAAGTCACCAGCTCATTTACTGGTACTGCTGCCAGACACCGAGACAAAAAACACATGCAGGCAACAAAAGCTGGCTTCCAGACACACTGGCACTGAGGGGACTGTCTATAAAGCTTATGGCACACATCAATTCAAGCTCGGTGTTCAACATTTGATGATTAAGGAGACCAAAACTAATGTTTAAGTTATACTTTTATAACGCTCATCACCTGCAAAACACAGAGATAGATTAATGGATGGTTAAAGTCCCCCCTACATATTCCTGCTGACTGTGTCACATCTCAAAATTAAGGTTCATTTTGTATGTTCTCGGTCACTAATATTCCCAGTTTTGTAAAACATGTATGAAAAAAGAAAAAACTTAGTAGTAAGTAAAGTAACACATCAGACTGAATTTATTTTATTTTACACAGGTTATATTTAACCACATAAATTTGGTAAGTCATCAGTTTTGTTCATGAGCTTACATCCAATATTTAAATTCATTCAATATACTTTATGTTGTTGGAACATCTAATTAAAAAGACAAAGAAGTGTGCAAACATGGATGCCATTAAAAGATAAGTTCACTTTGTTCAAGTCTACCCACTAACATGTCCACATGTGCATTGAAACTTATTGGACACTGGTTTGGTCTATGAAATTCCTCCTGAGTTGCAATGGAGGAATTGTAACACGAAGTGAGAATTTGGTAACAGAAACCAATAAGTCTTTCAATGTGCATATGGACATGTGATTATTGCGTTAAGATAGACGTAAAAAATGTGAACATATCCTTTCCCACAAGCACCACGAAGGGAGAGACTTTAGTGTAGTCCCTGCTTGCATTTGCATTGCCAGGTGATGAAAAGATATGACAGAAAAACATTAAGAAGACAGAATCTTTGTGATGGTTTACTAACCTCAAGCAAGGTTAGATCTCTGAAGTTATTTATAGACAGTGCTGGCATGAAATGGATAAGTATCTCTAATAATAACATTTGCACAGAAGGTAGGAAATCTGTCCACAAACTTGTCGTCATGAACATTTTAAAGAACTGGTCTGGTGCTTTTTACTCTTATGAACGCTGTATGTAACAACACCTTATTTTCAAATCATTATAAATCACAAGGAACAATTATGACGTGCATTGATTTTCTAGGATGACAGCTAAATTACAGTAGCTATACGTGGGGCGCTTGATGAATACTTCTATATCAGCTAATCATGCTGACTTAAAATCACACTAACATCAGCATACATGTGCACTATTAACAATGAATGTCCTTGTCAGCTAATGACAGCTTACGACATCCAGGCCTAGTGTTATAACAAACTGTTACATAACCTGTGCAGAACAAAATGGTACCATGTGAAAAGGCCTGTGTTCATGGGTGGACCTGAGCAGTGAACAGGGCGTCAGGGACAGATTGATTGGGTGTCAGGAGAGTAGGAGGAAGGAGCTTTATGAGCTGTGAGCTCCAGTTTCTGTTTTCAACATTAGTCACTATTACCTCTGTCTCTCTTTCTTGTTTCCCACTAACTTCTCTGCTTTCTCTCATGATAACTTCAGTGATAAAAACAAGGAAGGTCTCAGCGTTGATTTAGCAAAGTCTCATGTTTAAGGTATCTGTGCAGCAGTGATATCCAGACAAACCTGTCTCAGCATCAAAGGGGATTTGTGTTTGTATGGACAATTGTTTCACTTTTCACATGAAATGTGGCGTAATTGGGTTTTCCCATTTTTCTCCTCAATCCCGGACATCCTGCTTGACCTCTGTGGAGTGAGATTATCAGTTTTGCTTCCCTGTTCTCTCTAATATCCTCCACTGAGGAAAAATGGCAAACGTATATTCACCAATCTAAGCCCATATGGAGCTATCTACACCTCTGGGTAGACGCAAAGACTCCCTGAAAAAGGAGGTTTCATTTAAAGCAATTTCCTTCCTTTCTTTCATTTTCTTCACTCCATTTTATCGTCCCCCCGGTGCAAACCATGGAAGCTATAGTGCCGTTTCCAGCTGCCAGAACCAGCCACAAAGTGCTCTCAAATCTGTGTCATATGGCCTGTGTCTGTTTTGCTCTCACCACGGCCTCGCCACTTAAAAAAGTGTGGCCCCTGTAACATGAAGGCGGAATGCACTGCATGTTCAACAACAGCATGTACACTTTTTTGTTTAGAAAAGATTAACGTATAAACATGGTTGATCTGCTTTCTGATATTTACATATCTGTAATTTAGCCGTAGCTAAATATTTATCGAAAGCTTCCTCCTATTCAGAAGATTCCATCTTCAGGACGTTAGAAAGAAAATCCCTCCCATGCATCATATTTTGGAGGGCGGCCAATCACTGAAACAGTTGTTGTGGCAGGTGATCCTGTGAGGATATGAGCCTATACAGAACTGCATGTTTGTTTTTGTACAGACACAGGCAGCAAAATAACAACAGCAGTGGGTGGTGATGTTGTGTGTACCAACTCTTTTACTGTATTTTATTAAAGCGGGAACTACTTTAAATCTATATTAATTGATTTAATCAATGAAATTTTTTTTTTTTTTTTTGGCCAACACAACACTAATATATTTTCATTTTTATATAGCATGTGTTAGCATGCAGATACTTAACATTATCACTCATTTGGAGTGGTTTGTCTGGCCACCTGATGAATACAAGTCCAATATTCACTCTCCTGTTAGCTCCGTTTTTGGTCTCCAACAACTCGTAAGGAAAATATCTGGCGTTTTAGTTGCTAAATGCTCCACTATGCTCACAAGGTAGTTGCAAACTTTGTCCGTCTTCTGTTTGGTGCCAGGCATGTAATGTACACTGGGTTTCTCCGAAAACATCTGCCTGCTACAGCTGGAGACAAGAGCGACGAGACTGAACCAGTTTAATCATAAACAATCAGCAGCTACCACTTTTCATGTAAAAATATTGATTAGTTCAGCTCTACAATAAATCCACAGGTTTAGAGATTGTTTTCATTTTTACAGTAAGAAAGTAAAAAAGAAAAAGATTCTGTGTTTTCCTTCGTCAGTTGTTTCTGGTGATTCGTCGATTGGATGGGCTCCAGGCTTGTGACACAGCTTGTTTTTGTAGATGACTGTTGCTTTCCTTGTGCTGCTAACACTGTACTTTATGTTTTACTTGGAATTATCTGAACGCCATCTAGTTCTGGCATAAAGCCCTTTGGATTTCTGAAGGTGTTTGTCCAACAGAGAGTGTCAGACAGGGAAAAGCAGTCAGTGCTGACATGGAAATTGTGGGTTTACGAAAGAGGGAGTGATCCAGGATGCAAAACAAACATCACTCTTCCTTCTTTTGTGAAATCCTGAAGGGAGGTCTCCCTGCATGGTGCTAACTTTAAACTATCATTCGTTAGTCAAAGATCATATCAAGATAATCCCACATTTGTTGGAAGTAAACAGGTTGATCACACTTGTCCTACTTTAAACATTTCAGACAGGTCCTGCCTTCCTCATCCACAGTTTGGTGTAAGGTTTCTGCCTTCCATCTGTCCAGTTGCATGCCTCCCCCCACACCCCCTGGTTTTTGTTTTTTTCCCACTAATGGTTGTGTTCAGTAGAAATCTACATGTACAAAGATTTCTCTCAAACTCACGCACTCATGTAACCTGGTTTGCCACACTCAAATGTCATAAGTCTGTTAGAATAACCCAGTTAAGCTAATACTGGATCATGAGAAACATAATTAAGATGCCTGACTGTCTCTAATGGTTAAATAAGTTACTGAGAAAGTGTAATGGCTATTACAATTCGTCACTCTCTTACTACTGTATTAGAGTCTTTAGTCTTTTTTAAACTTGTTTTTGCTGGAGGTGTCTTCTGTTTGGGAATATTCTTATCAGTTTAAGTACTTATTCACATAGTGATTGTGTGAGAACCCTGTTTGTGACTTCAAGCCACTTTTAGCCTCTTTCATGGCTTAGTTGCAAAGTAAAGGTATAGCTGCTCTTTCAATTACAGAGGGTCACCATCCCTCTTCATTTACTGTTTGCACTTTGAAGGAGTAGTTTTGGGGGAGCGCACTGATTTGCTTTTTGGTTGAGAGTTAATATTAGATGAGGAGATTGATAATAGGGCTGTCACGATATCAGATTTTCATTTTCGCAATGCATATTAAAAAATATATATATATTAATAATAATAATAATGCTAATTTTTAACTTTTTTTATTGAGTATTTTGTCTCCTTTTTGGCAACTGAATTAAACTCAAATACAAGTGTAGGGAGGTGGGGGGGGGGAAATGTGTAACCATAACTGTACAAAAGCGTACAAAAAGAACAATTACACTTCATTGATAGTAGGCAGTAGGCAACCAGATGAACTGATAAACAAAAGATCCACAAGGTCTAACATCTGCCATCAGAATATTATGATATGTGTATCATTAACACAATATCAATATTTCATTTTTTTTAAACATCACAGTTATCATCACTACTGGTAGATTGCGACACCCCTACCTGATACCACTCTTACATCTGTCTGTTAAATATGCATGCACCTTTGAATTTATGCAGTTTATGACACTCACATCCTCATAAATGCACATAAATACACAGTGCAAAAATAGGGCGATGTTTACCACAATTCAAAGCGGTTATCTGTAATGCAGGAAGTGTGTGTGCAATGAAGGAAGCCTAACTAAAGGATAAACACACCACACCTCATGCTCTCTTGTCCTGTCAGATTCCGTCTCACTCTGCCTGACTGCTTCTGCTGCTGCTGCATGCAGCCATCAGGCCAACAGGAGTGGCAGCGGCAAATGCCTGACATGTTTAAATCGCTACAAGGCTTATAGGCTTTTATTGTCCCAAAAGCATTAAATCGGTTGCAGCGCTCTATATGCAAACTGCTGATAAAAAACATGAAAACTAGGCGTGTTCAGTGCACACAATTATCTCAGTTTCAATGGAACATCTTGTGCTCATGGAAGAAAGATGCACCGACTAACTGACACTCCTTAAACATACTCACACCTATAAACAAATTATATCATCATTACTTGTAGGGCATTTCCTTGACGACACTGTGTATTAGGTCAGCCTCATCTGTCAATCCCAGAAATGCGCACAAAAGGGCATTAATACAAACAGAAAGACACAGAAAGACGGCGTGTTTGCTTTATCAGCTCGTCGTGGCACGGCATGAACAAAGGGCCTGGTTTTTTTGCCGCACAATACTCATCGCAGGTTATTCCTGGTGCCCTGACGTTGGAGAGGGATGAAAGAACGGCCACAAAGGAAAGAATGCGGTTCCTGTTGTGGTCTTAGGGGGTCATGGGTGAGTAGATGTGGGGGTGGGGTGTCTGACTTTTCACATTGGGTGGCCCCTTGGGGTGCATGAGTCAAGGTCTGCCGTGGGAGAAGGGGTGTAGGGAGGCGGGGGGAAATGGGTGTTTATAGGCCAGAGCTGGAGGGGATCAGAGGGGCCAGTTGTGTTTTTAAGAACAAGACGACACAAAAGATGCCACCTCGACAAAACCCTGGAAAAAGAAAGTTTTAAGGAATGTAGAAAGTCATCCTTGGCTCTTACGTAACATTTAAAACTGACGCAAAATGGTGATGGAAGTGGGGTTTGCTCGAGTCTCCTTTTCATGCTTTGACAGCCTGAGTTATCAACGCTAAACTTAAGTCCTGACGATTTCCCTGCAGGGGCATCTTGGCCTCTGCTAGAACAACAAAACAAATGCTGACAGAGGAGACACATGACATGTAAATCCCTGTGGTAACACTGTGTTCACCACTTGCATTTGTGTACACTAGATGAATATGTGTGCATATGCGCATGAGATAGAAAGAGTATGCCCTTGCTTCCCTGAGTGTTTACTTTGTGAGTGTCATGTGCTGTGAGTATATAGAGGTAACACATCTAGGATACTACACACATCTAAGTGTGACTGCGTGACACCGGGAGTGTTTTTATAAGGGTTTGTGTGCACATGCTCCACTTTTGGCTGACTCCCTTAACTGTCCCTTAACGGGTAATGCCACCACAGAATCTAGTTCTGCCGCTGTCTGACTGGCTGTCTGTGTTCACTGCAGCCTCAGGGCTGTCGTTATTAGAGACAATACCCCTGTTATAATTAACAACTGATGACAGTAAGCTTAAGGAGGCAGCTTTTCTCTTTTTTATTGAAAACATCCAACTCAATGAGCACAAAGTAACCCATTCACTCAGGGAAGTGAGACCTTTTGAGTCCCCTTTGTGTACCTATGTTAGGGCCTGCTGTTCAGTGAGCACATGTGTTCAAATGTCATGGTGTGCAAAAGCAGAAAAATCTTCTGCGATGAGGATGAAAGCAGCAGGAAAAAAAAACAACAACTTTCACTTTTTTTTCACTCTCTGGCTCTTTGTAACATTCATCACTCTCCATTTCTCTGTCCATGTGCTTGCGTGCGTAGTGCAGTCTAATTGGCAGAGTGGTAGTCTGGGACCCTGTGGCTGCTCTGCCTGGAAGACTGGCACAACAATACAGGAAGCCAGCACTTGTCTGGCAGGGATGGGGAGGAGGACACAGCGTACATGTATGCTGTGTCCAAGTATGCAGGATTTCTCATTAAATATATTTGAATTAAGACCATCTTTGTTCATTTCTAAATCAAATGATCACCTGGGAGCAACAGTATTACTTTCCATTGTTAATGAGGGGTTGGGGTTGGGGTCAAATACGGCTCTTGGTCAACACGCTCTAAAAGTATGAAACGAAATGAACCTATGAACCCTTCTGTGTTGAGGGTGATGATTAAAGAAGAATTAAGCAATCATTACTGGAAATTATTTATTAGGCCATAATCTTTAACTGTTGATGATGAATGATGACCCATGTTTTTACTATTACCATGAAATCCGAACTCCATGCAACTCCTGTCAGATTGAAAAACCTGCTGAATTGCTTTGTCTTGTGCAACTTTGTAGATGGGGCTGGGAAACATCAACAGGCTAATGGATTCTCTTGATGTCACTCTGAATAATGAAATGTTGAATTTTTAATGGGGAAAACAGTTTTTCCCCATTTAGCCATGCACAAGATCCAGATGAATTATCAGCATTACATTCTGCCTCAGTTTTTGGATTTCTTCCCTCTGTAAGAGATGTCCTGTGTACAGATTAAATCAAAACAGCTAACCAATTACAACAAGTTACAAACATATATAAATCTGGGAGAGACTACTATGTCAAGGCAAACAGATCTGGGCCACAAAACCTCCCTTCCACCATGGATACCCTCACACAGAAAGGAAAATGCACAAGGAAACAGTACACCGCGAAGGAGAGGAGACGAGGTCATCTTTCACACAGGGGAGAGAGAGACAAGACATGAGGCTGAATCTCTTGGAGGACGAAGATCCAGATCCAAAACATCTGGAAGTGAGGCACCGACAGCCAGGGGAGAGGGAGAGGTCCTCTCTGGCTGGGCCGATGGTGCAGCACAGAGACTGAACTGCTTCCCCCGAAATTCACATTTGGACAAGGGCTTTAATTCAGAATGACAAAGACACTGAGGTCAGTCCATCCCAAAGCCCCATGATCATCAGGCAATCTGATGCAGAGATGGAACAGCAGATTTCTCTACCTTAAGAACTCCTAAATAATCCCCCAAGATTTACTTTCACTAAGAAAAGTTCGACCATTAAGTTGATAGGCTGTGTAATGGTGTTAATATGAGCTGATAGTTTCAGCATGTAGGGATAATTAAACTAAATAAGCAAGTTGTTGACTTGGTAAAATAATCTCGGCTAATCAGTGGGTCCGCTCCTCCAGGCTTTGTAAACACACTGAAGGTAATTGAGAGAGCAGAGTTGGGAAATACAGCAAGGCATAAACAGGTTTGGGTACGGCAGCGCATAACTATTTATGCACTGATCCAAAGCTTCTGCATCTGGCTTTGAACAAACAAAAAACACATTACAAATTGCGTTTGAGTGCAGCGTTAATGTACACATAAACACAATATATTTAGAGTTAATGTAGTGCTCCTTTCTGAAATGCCATTCTCTTGCACTGTGCTCCAGTAAAAATCTATCTAGATGCCTATCTGGCAGGAGGATAGGAAATTTGAGAAGCCATAACCAAATCAATAAGCCCAGTGATGATTATTCAACACCCTGAGCGAGAGGCAGCTGTCAGGGAGACGCAGTCAAACACTCCCCACGGCTTTGAACCTGGGCAGAGCCTCCATGGGATGAAGCAGGGTGGAGAGCTACACAGCTCTGACGTCAGCATGGCAGCTGTGTGTGTGTGTGTGTGTGTGTGTGTGTGTGTGTGTGTGTGTGTACAGCTTAGGTAACAATATGGCAGTTAACTTTCCTTCAACTACCAACCGAAGCGACACGGAATAACACTGCTAATGTTTAACAAACACAGGTGACGGGGCGTGCATGTGTGCTTGTGTGTTTATATCCCTTGATAACCCCCGTCCTGACCTTTCTATCAGGGGCTCATCTTCAATCGTGCTGGTCAGGGCCACTAATCATTTCACAGGCTGTTGCACAACACCTTTCATCAGCATGAAGGAACAAACTGTGCTGCCAGTGACGCTCACACTTAATAAAGACAACCAGTAGCCTCCCTGTACCCCCCGCCCCCACCACCACACACACACCCACACACACGCACGCATACACACACACCCACATACACACACACACACACAGACAGACACACACAGACAGACACACACACACACACACACACACACACACACACACGTGTATACAAGCCGTCACACACATTTAGCAATATTTGGGCATGGTGAGTTTTATGGCCATGAGTAACACTGAGCATTTAAAGCCTGAATCCAGTGACCAAAATACCAAAGAATTGTGGGAAAGCTCTTGAGCCAACACAGTGTGTAACACCTCATTGCAGAGCAGAGCCAGCAGATGGCAGCATTTTACTTTTATATGTGCAGAGGTGATGAATTCACAAAACATTTGAATTATATTATGACAGATTATGACTTTCCTTTTCCTTTTTGAATACATTGAAAATTGTGTACTTGTGTTGTTTCTGTTATTTTGGTATGCTGCATTGATGCAATGGATTTTTAGAAGCATAGAAATATAACTGATTAAACTTCATATTATCTATCACCACATCAATTCAGTTATAGTACAATCAAAAAACACATGCAGATTCTCCAGAGAACTCCTCCTAAACATCTTACAAGAAGAGGTCAACGTTTAATCAGATACAGGGGCTTAACTAATGGAACAGTACTAAAGCTTCCTTCATGTATTGTTGTTTATTTCTGTTTTATAGTCTTGTTTTTTTCCTCATGTCAAAAGTTATATATATTTTTAAGAGCATGGTTGCTGTCTTTTTAAGTTAGCAGTAATCAGTTATCCTTTTTTAGACTTTTTCCCTTTTCCTGCACATTAACTTTCATTGTTTCTCTCTTTCATTTGATTTTAACCAAAGCAAATAAACCGAACTCAAAACTCCTCTGTGGACTGTTCAGGATGAGATCTCTGAGGACACAGCTCCCTCTTCTGACACAGATATATATAAATATTACCAACAGCAGCTCATTCCACTGTGTGAGAAGTCAATGAATGTGAATGTGATGTGGATTATTTTACAAATATTACAATGAAGGGAAATGAGAGATTTTAAAGTGACGTGAGGAGAATGAGAGCTACCGTGGACTCACTGGAAAATGGAGTCGTAACAGTGGCACTCTAAAGTCAAATAGACAAAATAAGCACTAGCGCTTTTCTAAGATTAGTCTTCAAGTGCAAGTTGTGTTACAATGATGGAGAGCAGAAACTAACGATGCTAATGATGGCCATGATAGGAACAATAATGACTTAAAGTCTGAAATGATTTGACATTAAACAACACACGTGATGTGATGTAACTCTGCCCTGTGTCAATTCTAAAGGCAGAACCAAAATAAAGATTCAGTTCAGTTTAACCAAATGATATGCAGCCATATATGTAAAAACCAAAGCAAACAGCATACTGTTCAGCACAATGAGCAAGCAGCCAATGTAACCACTGTCTAATGCCTTTACATACTGCCATTTTCTGCAGTAGATTTGTTGATAAAATACTTTCTGCTCACTTACAGCAATTTACATGATTTGGCACTCAAATAATCTAAAAAAGGATGGGCTAGTCCCTCATAATACCTTCAGAGTTCTTTCATTCAGTCATTGAGTGGTGATGGGGAGGCGACTACACAGGATCCTTAAAAGGAAAGCTTTGGTTTTCTGTGTTGAGGTGGAGGAAATATTCATACCAAATAAAACCAAAACTATCTACATAATGTTTTTTTTTTTTTGTAATTTGGATCAATCAACTTTTTACAGTCTATCTGGACTAAATTGTCCTTTGTGGTCCTTGTGTGTAAAATGTTTAAAATCCCCTTTTCACGCTGCACTGATTTTAATGGCGACTGGCTGAAATCAACAAAACATCATACCATATGTGTTGAAAAGTATGATTCAGCATTCTCCCATGTTGTGTTAACTTAGACAAACTGGACCAAGTATGGCTTAAATTTGGTAGTTCTGTCTTTGCAAACTGAAATAAAATTGCTGAACAGGCACCACTGGTGAAAACCATACCAACCCATCCTTTTTAATTAAGGACATGGGCTATAATTGATCAATAACTTAATGTTTGCCATAAATGGATTAATAGTGGCATGGGGATGAGAGGAAAATGGGGTTACCACCCCCTGAGAGCGCTCTCAGTGTCCCAGAGGTCTTATCATCTGCCCTGCCTGTCCCTTATATTGCCCTATTTGCTGCTGACTGTCACCCAGCCAGATAGATAGAGGTCTAATAGAGAGACCCGCTCTGTTAAGTGATTGAGCTGTAAATACAGATTGACCTGAACTAAGACTCTCATCATCTGTAAACTCATTCAACACTCTGCGTCCTCTCCCTTGACGTCTGGGAGAGTCTGAATCATTTCCATCACTGAGCAGGGGGGCATCTCTGATCATGACACAGAGAGGGAGAAGAGTGGGCCACACAGCCCATAGTGTGTACAAGTATATATGTGTGTGTGAGTGTGTGTTTGTGTGTGTGTGTGTGTGTGTGTGTGTGTGTGTGTGTGTGTGTGTGTGTGTGTGTGTAAATGACTATGTGAGAGGGTGCTGAAGCGTCAAACGACAGTCCCGAGATGATCTTTCCATCAGCCCCACAGAGAGCAGAGATTGTCCTGGACAGAATTTATGGAAATGGTCGTAAAATGTGAAGACTTCAGTAATGGGATATGTCGATAAAACCCACGTCGGCACAATCTACGGCAGTTTACTGAGGAGATGAGTGGTCCGGCTGTTAGACAACTCAAATCTAATTTTCTGAATACAGCCCTGTAAGTCAACAGCCCTAAAGGTTCCATAAATCATAATATAGGACAGATTCATCAAGACTGTATTTATTGTTATGGCAGAGTGCCACTGCCCCGATGGCAAAATTGGCCATTTTCCTACACAGAGGAACATCAGTGTTTTTTTCCAGCTCTGTAATTATTCAAGATTTTACAGTTGATTCTAACTCAATGGAATTAAGATAATTAAAAGAAAAACTCAATGAAAAGTCTCAATGTGTTGCATGTGTTGTTTGTTTTTGTAATTATTGTAATTAGTGTTTTTTATGGGATAGTATAGGAGAGTAAAATTCCTAATTTAAATAATAATGTCCAATTGTATTGTAGATGTATTTTTATTTGAGATTTTGTAATTAGAAGATTGGACTTTAATGTCAGGGATACATTTTCAGAAAAATAAGAATCACATGACTGTTCTAGTAAAACATCCCCTCTCCCTCAGTGGCTGCAGGCTCATGTGCATTTACAGTGGTACGATGATGTGGGAAAATGTGATACATCAGTCATAAACTGTGACCTCAGGAAGTATTATAGGCAATGACTATTTCTCAGTGCTGCTTTATCCCTTGCTCTGTACTGCAGGTGTGAAATCAATAAGGTTAAAGTGATGGCAGTCTGTTTTAATTTCAGTGAATGTCTTGTCATATCTTATTAAGAGCGGTTAATGACCCACAGCCCCACTGGCAGATGATCCTCAGTTCAACTTGAAAGAATTACTGGTGATTCTGAAGAACTAATTTTGAGTATTTAATGAAGAACTCTTAATATGCATTGACTTCTCAAACTCTCTAGCTCAACAGCGTTTATTATTCCATTCTCTCTGTTTTTTTTTTTGTTAATTTAATCAGAACTGGATGAACTCCAGAGACTCATTAAGTTATTGCATATTAAAAGGCAGCGATGTGGATCATCTGTGTCAAAATACACGGGGGAGATCACAACAAAAGAACTAAAACAGTTTGGTGTCACTGCTATGAAGTGTATTTACCTGAAAGACACACAAGAGCCATTTTATTTTTACCCCATCACCTTCCCACCCATCCCTTCTTCTGCACCGGAGCAAGTCCTTTGATAGCTGATGCTCCACATGGGCAGCGATGCCTGCAGAGCCAGACACCCGGGAGAGACGCCTTATGAAAGCAAAGCGACTCCTCCCTCTTGCGGAAGGAGAGGACCCAAGCCGTTTTATTAGCACAGAAGGGCAATAAGGGCTAAAGGAAAACAATTATACCCCAATCATTTCCGACTCTTCATGGCAGTCATGGGCCAAAGCAGTCTGAGGATGAAGGTTACAGGGCAGTATGATCGCTGACTAATGTGTTGAACATGTAAAGCTTGAAAACTGAATTTACAAACAGAAATATCTGGCACTATAGAGACGAATGTGATGCTTTAAATTTTATATTTCTGTGTTTCAGGAAAGAAATATCTAGCAGAATCAAAAACATGAGTCGCTCTCTGTAGGGGAACAAAAATGGCTTTAAATATAAAAAATGGCTGATTTAATTTTGTCAGTAGAAAGTTGAATGTATGCATAAGACATATTCATTTTGGTGTTACCTTTTTAGTTGTTGGTAGGTTTTGAGTACAGCTGTGTTAAAAGTAATTCCTTAAAGAATTAGTTCACCCACATTACAAAAACACAAACATATTTTCTGTTTTTCTTCTACCAATAAGGTGTCAGAAAGTGTCTCTGGAAAATCCGCATACCTCAAGTTTTTTTTTACGGATCTGCTTTGTGCCAAAGAGATAGTCTCTATGAAAAATGTTAATAATGAGGTCTGGATTTTTCAGTGCAACCAGGAGTGTTTGGAAAGTTGTGAAAAACATCATATAACAAAAATGTATTTCCATTATCTTAGGGCTGGCAGCAGAAATGTTGAAAAAAAGAGGTTGATATCACATAAACTAGACAAATACAACCAACATCTATCTGCATGTTTGGACTTCAATAGGGGTATGCGAGAAAATGTGTGTTTGCATTTTAGGAGGTTAATAGGAATCAGGTGGTGGTTATTTTCTACCAGTAGTAACTCGCTATTTCACATCTGTCAGTGCATTTATTGAAACATTTTGTTGTAGTTTATTGCCACATGTTTAGGCTTTGTTGTTGGATGTTAGTCTTCTCCATCAAGGCTGAAACTACACTCTAGTTTATTGCGCAGGATTAAAGCACAATGCAGCCGATCTGTCTCCTGAACATATTTAGGTCTTTATTTGAGTCAGTGGTTGAGCTCAGTGTCAGGAGTGAAGCTGCTCTGGGGAAGCCTGAGCCTGGATCAACAGTAATCCTCCTCCCACTGAGGTCACAGTCTAGTTATAGGAGGCAAAGGTTCCCTCTGCTGTTTGCAGCCCAACTTCCATTAGCAATCTGTTAGCGGCAGTCCACTGAGAGGGAGGACTGGAGCACACTAACATACAAAGACACTCACACACATACACACACACACACATGCTCACGGCACAGACCTTGTTTGATGAAAAAGAACAATTAAGGGAGAAATGAGGGAGAATCATCAGGGGAAATGGCTGATGAAGACTTTATTGATTAGAGTAGCTCCACTGATCCAGCTCTCACTGTAGCAATTACCACCAGCCGCCTGCCGCCAATGGGAGGGGGGGGCCTCACAGTGCAGGGGCCCCATTTGAAGACCATGATGTGAAAGAGATGAACTGAGGAAGCATTTTTGGACTATATTAGACAAAACTGCAAGAAAAATATTAGCCTGCATGTGAAACATTAGCCTGTGCCAAACTTTACTTTAAACTGAAATAGAAGAACGTTACTAACTTGTTTTTTTATTGCACTAATTTTTGATTATTGTACGATGATTTTTTTGATTGAATATTCTGTCAGTTAGCACTATTTTGCTTATAATACAAGCTACAGAATAAAAGGTGAGATATATAAAAGAGACAAAGTGGTGATCAAAGCACATCTGAGCTCAGAACATGTGTCTACTGACAAATGTTTACTGTGCAGAATCTGCTCTTCATTATCATAAATAGTTATTTTCCCTGTCACTTTATTTACCCATTTACGAAAACCATTGGCCTTTTATTTTATTTACACACATGCAGAGCATCGGGATCTGCTCATGATAGGTTAGAACAAAGCAGCGTCTTCCTCTTTTTGTCTCTGTGTTATTCACACACATGAACGCGCGCGCACACACACACACACACACACACACACACACACACACACACACACACACACAAAGACCAATGATTAATTCAAATCCCTTGTGAATAAAGCAATAAAGCCTAATGGGGGCACATCTGAGTCAACATGCCTACATACCTACAGCAGAGGCCAGTCTGATCATTTCCATTTGTTTGTTTGCTCAGCTAAGACAGCTTGGTATTTGTATTTAAATCAGACTGTTGTCTCTTCAAAGACCAAAGACGCTGTTAAGCAATTGATGTGCATGTTGACTTATCAGCGCAGTTGTTTAGATTGCAGACGCACGCACGCATGGGTGACTTGATGTGGCGTCTTCTCTTAGCATGGTGATGAATTTGTTGTAGTTTAAATCTAACCGTCGCATACCAACAACACAAGACGTATAGCCTGAATCTCTTTATGAAAGAGAATAGGTTACATCTCATTATGCCTCATGATGTTTTCATCATGCACTGTGAGGCAAGTGAATGTGCTGAATTAGATCAAGCATCTTTGAGAGACACCAAGTTCAAAGGTCAGAGGAGGTGACCTTGGGAGAGCCTTTGTCTAATTAGAGGTGAAAGGCCAGGATTTAATCTGAAATGTGACCTGGGGCTCTGTGAACAGCACCATGGTGTACACACAGCATCTTCTGCTGTCTGTTAACATTAGATCGACCCAAAAACAAAATCAAATTAAGACAAAGATTTTGTTTTACAAATTATGATAAAACTAAAACTGAACTTAAAGAGAATCAAGAAAATCAAAAATAGTTTAAGTAGTTCGTTAAGTATGTGTTAAAAAATTGAACAAAGCTTCTTTTTTTTATTTTTATTTTTTTTAAAAGGAGCTATTTGTATTTACATTGGATTATTTGTTTTGCTATTGCTACATATCCAACGTTAGCAGGCTAGAAGAATCATTGCAAGTTCAGCATCAAACTTCATTCCTTTACTCGACAAGAGCCGTCTCCAGCGGTGAAAAGCAACAGCAATGTTGCCTCTTGTCTCGATCGTGTTTTTTTTTCTACTGAAGTTAGCACGCTTACCAGCTAGCCCCGGCCCGTCTCTTCACTTCCCGATATAGCAGCTGATTGTAGCTTCCAATCTGCCCTGAAGACGTCGCTGCTCAGAGGGTCTATTATAACTTGTTGAATTATAAAGACAATGATGGCTGAAACTTTTGTCAAACTACAATCACCACCACCTGCTCCCTGCAAGAAACCACGTTCAGCGGCAGAGACAAACTCACAAACAGCCCCTTTAATTCTCTGCTATATTGAAGAATGGCTCGTTTGGCCTCTATATGAGCACCTGAAAAGGGAACGGAATAAAAGTGCCAGTTTAAGTATAAAAAACAGCTTCAGTTAAGGATGTACATGTATTTTAAATGTCTGCTCTCCTCAACTAGAAATGAAAAAAATATCAACTTAATATTTATATTAAAACTAAAACTAACAAACTCACAATAACCCAAAACTACAGAAGTCTTGTCCAGTAGTAAAAGGACCATCTCTTCATTTGAGCCTGGGGGATGGATGAAAAACCACCAGTCCTCCCAGTAATATCCACCATTACAGAGACACTGTTCTCTCAACCTGCAGCTCACTAACTACAGTCTCACATATTCACAACCTCGTGGACTATTTGGCAAGGGCACAGAAGCAAAAAAGAGATAACGGTCAATGGAGAAATATAAAGGGACAAACACAATCTGTTTCTGCACTAGATGGAGATGAATGGGGCATAATCCGTTGCCTTCCATCACACCTACCCAGCCTGCACCATGGCTCCCCGCTTAACCACAATGATGATTAATCCTACACCCACTATTTATATTTCCTAATTGTAATTAGCACGAATTATCAATTATGGTTAGTGCCTAATTGCCCTTCATGAAGACAGCTCCCCAGGTTTAAACAGGTCCATTTAAATAATGTAACTAATAGCTCTTGCCTTTACGTTGCGGATACATCTTCATTGTTCCACGCGTGAACCGTGATGGTTGCTCGTAATTTAACCGGGCAATCGGGAGAAGGAGTGCAGGTGGCACTGCGGGACTAATTATTGTTAATGAATTATGATGTGACCTTCTCAGAACAATGGCTAATCAATGCTCACGTTGAGTGACAGTACACTCTGTGCAGATGCCAGGCACCACAGAGCCATTACAGTCAGGCCCTCAGCCTTGTGAAAAAACAGGAAGCTGCAGCTCTTTCTGTCCATTTTCTCGTGGTCTTTCTCATTATGTACACTCTCCTCTCACCACAACACTCACCTCCATGTGGCTGTAATTGCAGTTTTTATGTGGACAAGACAAGTTCACTAAAATACCTGTGTAGCCTAATTTACAGACTGAACAATCTTTATGTCTAGCCGGGACATTAGGCTAAGATAGCCTCACTTTGTACCCAGTCCTTGTGCCTTAACCTTTTCGAAATCTTTCCCAAAGTGTAATCCTTATTTTAGTATTTAACTATCTTAATAATTATACCATTACCAATGAGACTGAGCTTGAAAAAAAGAAATGAGATCAAATGCTCTGATCCTTGCTCGGTCACCCAACGCTATCTCATAACTGAGGATCATTTTCATTGATTTCTGAATCCATGTGTAACTGCAAGACACGTGAATGCCTGAGGATACCGTTGCACATTGTGTGTGTCATTAATGAGACAGGATTCAGGACAAATTGCTGTTTTCCTTCAACATAGATGCTACATGAAAAACTACATGGAAACAGTTCACACATGAAAACTTTGGTTGAATTTTTCTGATTTTCTGAGCAGGGAAAAAAACATAGATATAGATATCAAGCATTAAATAACAAGATAAAAATCACATATAAATTTTGAATTTTTACGAGGACGGATTTCACCTGAAAACTAATTGGAACAAGGCTTAAAGACATGCGATTCACTCTGAACCATACATCTCCAGTCTGTATGTGGTGGAAAGTTTGCCGATAAGACCGCACTGTGCTGGACTGTTAGTTCAGAACATCAGCGCTTGAACTGACCTTTACCTCGTTGTGACAGGGGTGCAGTATGACTGACAGTGTCCCTCAGCATAATTTACCCCCAGCCCACATCGCCCTCCATCTCCTCTGTGATGCAGTTGACCCCTTTACAAATCACCCCCAACTTTACACATCTGCTGCCTGTCAGCATCTGCCAGGCGCACTCACCCGTCCCGCCCGTAATGAAAAACTCTCATTACTCGCCTCCACCCAACAGGTATACAGGCCGTTAGGACAATTACTGGGCAATGCCACTGACCTTGTTGTCAGAGAGAGTCAAACAAACACAGAGGTCTAACTGAAAGGAGGGTTGGCGGCAAAAACCCACAGGCATGCAGTGGAGAGACTTGGCAAAATGAGGGAAGCTTTATGCCCGTTGAGGAAGATTGTACTGTATTGATCTATACTGGCACACATCAATGCCAACTGCTTCTGAGTGCAGATAAAGTAGAAACGTAGGTAGCAGCAGGATTCAATACTCTGAGATAACTGCCTCTAAATGGTCAGATTAAAAGACAAGCACAGAAGAAGTGTTAAATGTACACACTGGAGGTTTTGCATGTTGTAACTCATTAACCAAAAGTTGTGCCGACAATTCTCCACATAATAGGCCACCATAAATTCTGAGGGTGGTTTCATGTCAGCATGGCATTGCAGAGGCTTAAAAGCTGTTTGAGTTTTGTAATACATCAGGGATCATTTAGTAGTCTTTGCTTTTTTGTCAAAGTTACATTGATTGGTTGCAGGTGTTGCCTTCAAGATCTGCTGTGAAAAGTATGATGTGCATTTGGAAGCTTAATGCAAGAAAAACATTACAGTTAAATGTCAAATGCACTTGCGTGCAGCAAAGGAGGACGAGTGTTTGCAATAATTCTTACAAGAGGATAATGTGACATTTAAGGAGATATTTGTAAGATTTGCTATTGCTACATAGCCAGTGTTTGAATCAACAGCTATTTACTCATCAGTCTAGAAGAAATGTTGTGAGTTCAGCATCAAACTTCATTCCTTTACTAACTAAGAGCTGTCTCCAGCAGTGGAAAGCAACGGCAATGTTAACTCTTGTCTCTATCACGTTTTCTTCTACTGAAGTTAGCATGCTAACCAGCTAGCCCCGGTCCGTCTTGTCATGTTCTGATAGCGACTCACTTTAGCTTCCACTCTGCAACTACAATCACCACCACCTGCTCCCTGCAAGGAACCACGATCGGCGGCAGAGAAAACTTACAAATAGCCTCTTTAATGCAAACAAGACTATACTTCAAGGCACAGTGCAGTGAGCAAAATGCTAACGTGAGCGTCCTCCCAACAACAACGGGTCCAAACATGTTCAATCTTAGATACCACAACTACTACAGAGTTTAGGAATCTGACACAGAGGATCTAACAGCTTCCCTTAATGCTCCACTAGACACTTTCTGATCCTTTGTTTGAGTCCCACTTAACAGGAGAGCTGGGGAGACAGTGGAGGACTTCAGAGGAAACAATAGACACTACAGTCTGTGAGTAGAACTGCAGCTCATAATGCCACTCCTGCCATTAGACAAATTATCTGACGTTTAGCAGACTGGGGGCAGCCTCCCTGTGAAGCAATGACTTTATTGACCCTGGAGGGGGGTCTTGGATGGAAGTGTGTCTCTTTGGCTCCCTGCGGTGTCCAACAGGGAGCACTCCTCCTCTCTGGAGTCTTGCTCTGGCCCGTACAGACTCAGAGCTGAGTCAGCTGCTGTTCCCGCTGTCTGAAGTCTACCTGAGGGCCTCTTTGTCCTCGGGGCTTCGTCCCTTTGTCCCGCTGACCCGCTGACCCACACAAACAGATGTCCAGCCACTGGGCTTTCTCGTAGGAAGTTGTAAACCTCCAGTGTGCAGTGGGCCCTATTCATATGGAGGGGCTACAGTAATGGCCGTGCAAGTGCCATACACATGCAAATGCTGACACGCAGACACCCCGTAGGGGCGGCTTTAACAAATGTTTGACTATGTAACTACTACACACCATGCCAGTCCACCAGACTATGACAGGGTAGCAATGAAACCTCCATGTAGCAGAGTAATCACCCAGAACTGTATAAGTAACACAGGAAATTGTATAGGGAGGAATTTGAGACCTTTAACAGTGTGTAAACACGATGTGATCCCCCATGTTACCAACACTGGACAGAACTAAAAACAGAAATGGCCCCGCTGCCTTCTGTCTCATGCACACACAATGTAGACCTCACAGGCTTAGATGGTAAAATATGTTAATGCATAAACAAGTGGAGCAAAACAGTTACACCAAGCTACAGCTGGCAGAGGAGGAAAGTACGTTTTTATCACCAGTTTGAACCTATTCTAATTCTACAAAACTACAAAATACTAATTTGAGATAAATGATAGGAATAAGCAATAACTGAAAATGAAAAATAACTTGGGTCATTCAACGACTGAAGAGTTAAAAAAAGCTTCTAACAAACCCTCCTGTGCTGTTGCAGTTACTGGTTTGGCCTTCCAGTATCCAAAATGACTGTGTGTAGCCATCAGGTTTTATCTGTATTGGACACCTGCTGAGAATATTGATCCTCTGCTGGTTTCACCATTTTAGCCATCACCAGGCATCAAGCTTAAACAACCCTATGTCACTTTATATTGAATACTAATAGCAAAGACCTGGGAGCTGATTGATTGTGAATATAAATCTATCACCTTAGGTGAGAAAACAATCAGCTGTTTTCATTGTATGGCTGCAATTTAGCTTTGAATGTTTCTAAAGATGCACATAGAATAGTAATTCATCAGGGATCCTTTGAGTCTGTCACATCCTCAGTTAGTTTTCTCTAATAAGCCAGTGAAGTTACTGTCATTTGGCATAGACTATTACCGTGATAGTGCAAGCAAATGGGGCATAAACTATTTTCTCCAAATCAAAAAAACAAAACAACAAACGTTTCAATCTCAGGTTTGATTCTCTGTCATTAAACTGTATGAAACGTGCTGCAGTGTGCTGCACTGCAGTGTAAATAATACTGGAGATGCTAGACTGGGAATATCATCATCATGAAAATAACGATAACAACAACAAAATATGAAATTCATTGCAGAACACACCTGCAATTATGAATAAGCAAAACAAAAGGGATGGAGGAATATAACAATTGTTACTTCAGACCTGTATTTATACATACATTTTATATTATGCCACTTTAACAGCACCACATCAGTTTATGATCTTCATCTATTTACACCTAAATATCACCTGGATATATTGATTTTATTTTTCAGTTACTACCCATCTACTGACATCTGTGCTCATTACTGACACCTCCAATACTGGTGCTGCAACATTTCCACAAATAGTCAGCAGTTTATAAGGAGAAACCGTTTGGTTCGATTAAGAGAAAGTTTTTCTGTTGCTCAGGGGACACGAAAATCCCCTTCCTGACAGTAAGGCATCTAAAATGGTCCAATTTAGGGAGACAGGGCGCTCTCTGATATGGATCAAGTGCCATCTGTGCCCAATTTACTTTCAGGTCGTGGATTATTGAATTTAATGATATGGGTGATTATCGACGAATGCTTTGAGCCCATTAGGTGGTCGTGTGAAACACTAATAGTGTTTGTGTCACGTGTCTGGCTGAGAGACTAGGGGACAGACGCTTTAAAGACCGCGCTCCGGTCATCTCATTCAGCTGCAAGACTGACAGACAGAAGCAGAGGAGCCAAGTCCACACTCCGAAGGATCATCAGCACTAATCCGGTTTGATGAAGCTTGAAGACAAGAAGTAGGCTAAACTATGCGAAGTTCCTCTCCACACGCGTAATTACGCACGTCGGTTGTTTTCCTTCTTTAAAGCTCTTTCTGTATAAAGGATGCTGGAAGCCAAGGATTGTGGAGTGACAATGACGTCCAGTCACAAAATTTCATTTTCTATAATTGATATATTGGATCCCAACAAATTCAACAGCAAAAGGGTAAACGAACTTTCCATCGCCCAGGAGAAGTTTCCTGTGCCAAACGCAGAGGGAGCAAGTTTGGAGTCGGACAGCACTGCAAGCGGAGACTTCAGAGTTGAGCGCACGAAATCAGGTAGAGAAAACTCACAATTTTAGAATTATTGTTCAGCCTATAGATCAAACATTTACATGTAATACAATTTTGGATTTTTCTTTTCTTTTTTTTTGATGTGCCAATTATTACATCCAGACTTCCTCACGTCCAAACTCCGTAAGATAAAAGCATGTGAATAAAATTAATCTTTACAGTGGGATCTTACAATAAAAAATAAACTTTTTGCTGGGTCTAGACTTGCATCTGCAAACTAGACGCTATTTTCTATCAGATTTACTGTCATCTCTGTATGACCTTTCCTTAATTTTCAAGGCTGCGTTTTCCTTTCAAGGAAGCCACAAAGGCTTGCTCCCAGAGCCCCAGCGTGTGATTGGCACTGGGACAGGCAGGCCAGATAATTGTTTAAATCGTCCCATTGAGGATGCCTCTGCGCGCTTTGATCGATATCCCATTACTGCATCCTGCATATCTCCCTCCAGCACCTTGCAGGTACAAACTTCACACCCCATCCATGTCTGATCCTAAATATCGTTCGATTAAAACTTCCCTTTAAATAGATGACATTTATCGATCCACCCGCAAATATGAAACTCCATTAGCACGTCACGGCTGAGGTGGCGGAGCTGGATTTAGACGGGATTTCTTTCCGCAACATGACATTTGAGGCGCTGTGTGGTTTATAAATTATTTAAGGATTAGTGACCAAGTCTCCCCCTCCCCTGAGTCTTTGCGCCGTTTCGCTCGGACGACGTCAGTATCCTCATCAAACACTTCACAGATGTCAACCGTAGGCACTTCTGTGTCTGGTATTCAAACCTCAGCTCACACTGGACAAAAAGGAACATCATTGCACAATGAGGATAACATTTCTAACTCAGGTGTGTGGGCCTTCAGCTTTTACATTTGACACGAGGCTTCTGTCTTCAGGAGCTGTCCTCAGCACCACGGCCATTTCAGCACATTTGCTTTTAGGCCTTTTCCCTATTAATCAAAACGAGACACATGACAAATTGCAATTTTCTATCTCTATTTTACTTCATTAGAAATGTATTAAAGGTCCATCACTGGATCGATTTTCTTAAAAACAATGATTTAAAGTTCACCTTGAAAATTAAGCCTATTCCAGCCAAGTCCAGCCGTAATGTCAAAAGCTGCTGTCATCTTTAGCAGTTGATTAAAGCACTGGATATATTTCCCTGAAAAAGCTGTTGCCACTTGAAGACGAATGGATGGGTCAGCCTACACCTCCGTTTCAATGGCTGATAACTTTCCTAACAACTCCAATTTTCACCGGGAAATTAAATACTAATAGTAGCCTATCCCTGACACCAAGAGATTCCTCACAAGATCCCTTAGATGTTGAGTTTGCTGCAGAGGTTTACAGGCTGTGAACTAACTGCTCTTTGTTTGTTAACAGGGGAAGAGACAGGAGATGAACACTCTACAGCCTCCAGGCATCATACAGTTGTGGCTGACCCTCTTCTGCTCTCCCCGCCGGCTGACACAGAGCCCTGTCTCACTGGGGAACAGGAGGATGGAGAGTCAGCGGTCACCCCACAGGTCCCTTCCCCGCACAAGCGGCGGCGCCCGGACCAGGCCTGCGCCAAACCACGGCGCGCCAGAACAGCGTTCACTTACGAGCAACTGGTGGCTCTGGAGAACAAGTTCCGCGCAACTCGGTACCTGTCTGTGTGCGAGAGACTAAACCTGGCCTTGTCCCTGAGCCTGACCGAAACCCAGGTGAAAATTTGGTTCCAGAACAGGAGGACCAAGTGGAAAAAACAGAACCCCGGGGCGGACAGCACCTTGCAGCCCGGCTCCAACTCCCTGGTCAATGTCAGTCCAAGCCCGGCCACCTGTGGGTCAAGCCCCGCCAGCGCCAGCTTCCACCAAACTTTCCCGAACTTCAGCTCTGGGAATGTGATCTTTCACACGGCCGGTGCCGTTCCACTTTCATCCACTGGGGGGCTCCTGCATCCCTTCATGTCCAGTGGATTCGTCCAGCCGACTTACTTTAATCCACATTTATGAAAGAAGCCAAGACTGACATGTTGCAGCTGGTGACACTTTTACTGGGACAGAATGACTAATCAGCTGAACTTTTACTGCCCAGAATCACCGTGACTGTTGCATTAAGGCCATATCATGTTCTACAAAGTGAGGAGGAAAAAAGGCACCTGTTTGTACAAGGTTTCTTGTTCCATCCTGATATTATCCAGCTGGTTTATTTTGAAGGGAGTTTTATTACCTTATTAAAGTCTCAGTCTTTCCAGTAATTCAACATCATAACAAAAGGCCAAATGTGTGATCTCCAACTGAGCCCAACAATTATCGAAACATTTACGCCACAAAGTTCTGTCAAACCCGCTCCACCATGCACTGACTGACTGTCACTGTGTTTGCTGAAACACCTGCTCAAACTGTGTGTTTGTATAACAGCTCATACAGTATCATTTTCTGCATCGGTGTGTTTTACATCTCAAACTGTGGCATATTGCAACCATCCAATACCCAGCTGTGTTTCTACCTCTCAGAGAACACCACAGCTCACTCTGTTGCCATTAATACGACATTATCAGTGTAACTTAATAAAAAAAAAAAAACCCAACATAAAACATCTGTGTGTGGCTCGTGTATTACAAAGTAAAAACATTTCAAATGTGGATGAATAGCGAGACATTTTGTTTCCTGCTTAACCTTAATTAGGCAAAAAGTGAAATACAGTAATAGGTAGATAATGGAGGTAGATCATGTCCTTGTTAAAGGAGCCATTGGCTCCAATGACTCATGCTGCCATCTCCTGGTCAACAAGGCTGAGCTTTTACCAAAAGTAAATCCAGAAAGCTTATTAATGACTGTTTGACCAGAGACTTAAGCCTCTATGGAAACAAGTCTAATTTTAAATCTTAACAGCAACACAGTCAAGAACAAAATAAATCAACTTTAAAGCAGCACTAAACACAGTGGATGGCTTATAATAAGTCTATAAAACAGCAAATAATTTATTAACTATTAATAAAGCCAGTAATTGCAGGCCATAACCACTTTGTGAGGTACTTTATACTTTATACTTTTTATTTTTTGCTACATCTTTATACATTCTATAGGGAAATATTTTTTCTCAACTACATATATATGTCAGCTGCTAGTTGTTTGTTACTTTACATGCAAAACATATCCAGAGTTTATAGTTAATATGCTGCATTGTTATTAATTAAACAATACCAAACTAACTCAATAGTGTGTACAACCATGTTAATGTATGAATGATACGAAACCAATAATGTAATATATGGGCACCACTTTCTAATATAGCACCATGTTTCAGGGTTTACAGGCTGTAACCTTACTAATGGTAAATAAATCAGTTACTAATGCTTTATAGATCAGTTATAAGCCATTAATAAACTTTTGAAATCATCCTCCTCCATATTTTCTTTGTCTTTTTAGTTCACTCTTAAATCCATCACCCCGAAGCCGTACACAACGGGGGTTCAAACACTGACCTGAGAAAAAAAATAAAAAAAATGTATACTGATGCCTTGTGAGGGACTGGAAACCTGTGACCCAAAACGTGATTTATTAGAAAATGAGATGTCAGAGATTAGAGCTAATTAATTAAAGAACAAAGTGTCATGCTGGAGGATGATTTCCCATAACCTGGCAACCCGAAAAGTTGTTCTTCTCAATGGCATATAATGAATCTATAAAACATTAGTAAATAGTTGATCAACTATTAATAAATCCATTAACTGCAGCTCATAAACACTTAGTTGCCAACAGGCCTACACTGTATGTTTATTTAATAATATAATAAATACATGCCGCTACTAATGCTTTTTCTATTTTAACTTCAGTAAACTTTTGAATGCAGGAATTTTACCTGAACATTTTACTATGAATACTTCTACCACTGGTAATACTGTATACAGTCTATTTTCACTTACACACTACAACCACACAGTGTCACCATTTCATTTTCTTTCTGCAGCATGTGGAGACACTAGAGTCATAATTACACACTAACTGATCCCTTGAACTATTTATTGAAATTTAGGACATGGCCTAATATAATAATCAGTCAATCAATCAATTCTGGTTTATTCACACATTTCATTTACTTATTATTTTTCAATAATCTATCATTTACCATACTTTTTCGTTTTGGGAATCAGATTTGTTTTAGTTTTTTTGAGAGTCAGATTATTTTCTTCATATTTCTTCATCCCTTGTTGAAATGAAGTCATATATAAGGCAATCATTCGTTCCTTTTTGGTAACAGCATTTGAATGAAACACAGTATACGAGGGAAAAAGGACAAATTTGTAGAGGTGCATTTTCAGTAGGGTTTGTATGCAAGTACAGTATATTGTTTACACAAAGAGAAACTGAACAGTGAAGCCGCAGTTAATTTCAGAACTCCATTTAATTATCTGCTCTATAGGTGTAAATGATTCTGGAGGATACACTACTTCTATTACAGCTCATTCAGGTGCTTCTCTACCTTGATGTGCAGCTTAACTGATGTAATGTATCACACACTGAGCTGAAAGAAGCCAGCCAGCAGAACAAGACAGACAGAAAGAAAGATTTGGTACATGTGCTACAGACAGTGTGATCAGTGCAGAAGACTGTGAGCAGAGCTTCAAACCCGCTGTCAAGCCAGTGTCATTAGTTGACATCTTTCAAGGGTGTGTTGTGCTTTCACTACTTTGAGCTTAGAATACACTGGTTGAATAAGAAGCCTCTGTCTATATGGGCAGACAGTGAGTGTGCAGCTGCTGGAGGAGGAGGAGTAGAGCAGACTGGGATATGGTTGGTAGGCAATTTTCCCCTGACATCAGTTTGACGGTGAGAGAGCTGACAAACGTCCTTCAATTAGATAGAATTTCTCACTGCTGTCAAAACCTGTCGCTAAGGTGCTGGTGTTAGTGTAGTGGCAATTTTACAGTTCCCTCTCTTCTTTTTCCCCAGATGCATACTTTTGCACATGCTCTCTCTCTTACTCACACACACAACACACATTAATAAAAATCTGGTATCCCTCCATTAAGATTTGTTTGTAATGACTAATGCAAATGAATGCCCCCC